>NC_057415.1:18379540-18479606 GCF_019320065.1 Cervus canadensis
CAGGTGGCCAAAGTGTTAGATTTCCAGCATTTCTTATTTCAGCAGAATTAGTCATAGCTTACATTAAGTTCATATTTTGGACAAATGATTCCTACTCTTTAGGAGAGCCTAATGGAATCTTGAATTGGGTAACAGAAAGGGGTGATGCTGAGGTCATTGGAAAGGATAGATTCAATATGTGCATATTAATTTGATTATTCTAACTACAGAAAGTGTGTGTGTGCTAAGTTGCTTCAGTCATGTCTGATTCTATGCAACCCTGTGAACTGCAGCCCACCAGGCTCCTCTGTCCATGGGATTTTCCAGGCGAGAATACTGAAGTGGGTTGCCGTGCCCTCTTCCACGGGACCTTCCCAACCCAGGGATCAAACCCACGTCTTTTACATCTACCTGCATTAAGTGGGTTATTTAACACTAGCACCACCTGAAAAGCCCAACTACAGAAAGTAAAGCACAACAAAACTATCCTTCTGAGGGTATATGCATGAAATTGAAGTTAGCAATTATGTGGAGTTAATATTAGAGAGGTGATAACAGACTCAAATATTAGCACAAAGGTACCCTAATCTCCCTCCAGCATGTTCACTCCAAGGCTCCAGCAATAATCAAATAACAGTTCCCACTGACTGAATACCCACCTGGGCTTTAGGATCAGCAGCTATTACCCACATCTTCGCATGTGCTGTTGCTTCTGTTTGTGCCGCTCCAATCTAGTGTGGCTGGGAAACCCCTTCCCTTCAAAACCCAATCCGAGCTCACAGATGCCTCTGACAAAGCCTCTCTTCCTCCTCTGGAGCTTCTGATCACTTTGTTGTCTCGGCTTATTTATGTGGACACCATCCTCTCACACTGCCAGGCTGGAGCTGCGCCTCATTCCTACCGCACCTCCAACCCTGTAGCTTGGGTTCTTCAAGATGCTAGAGGGTGTCCTTCCTTCTGTATGCTCCCTAAAGTCTGCCACAGTGGAGAGGAGTCCCTGGGGAGTCAGAAAGTCTCTTCTCCCTATATGTCCACAGCTGTAGCCCTAAAATTACTTTTAGGGCTTTTCATGGGATTACTTTTCATGGGAAACTGTCCTAGAAAATCCCAAGAGGGCAACAGATGACTAGAAACATCATTAGATTGATTACTATTCTCAATTCACATGTTTTCTCAAGATTAAAGTGCTTTCATATGTACTATTTTCTTTCCATCTTTATAAAAACACAGTTTTAAGAATCTTAGAATCATCTGAGCTGGAAGTACCTTAAAGAACATACCAATTCTCTTTCAAACGAAAATGAAGATGAGAAAATTTTAAAAACTTACTCTGAGTCCTAAGATTTAGCAAGAAAATAAGCTGCAAAACAAATTACCACAAATTTAATGGCTTAAGACAACACCCATTTATTAACTCACAGTTCTATGGGTCAGAGGCCCTGCCTGGCTCAGCATGACTGGCTCCTTGCTCAGGGTCTCATGAAGCTGTAATTAAGGCATCAGTGGGCTGAGTTCCCACTTGGAGGCTCTAGGAAAGAACCTACTCCCAAGTTCATCCTTACTGGCAGGACTCAGCTGCAGGATTGAAGGCCCAGTTTCCTTGTTGGCCATTGACTCTCAAATCCTTTCTACCTGGCCCCTCCATCATCAAGCCAACAACAGGGCATTAAATCCTTCTAATACTTCCAATCTCTGATTTGTGCCATGGCTACCAGCTACAGAAAATCCTCTTTTTTCAAAGGTCCCATGTGATTAGGTTAGGCCCACCAGGATCCTCTCTTTTTCTTATCATCAACTGTGCCAGATAACATAACCTAATCACAGCAGGAAAACCCATCAGATTCAGTCCCAAGGATGATTCAGGATGTGTATGTGGAAGGTAGGCAGGAACTCTTGGAAAACATGTTAGAATCCTGCCTACACACAGGGAATGGAAATCAGAGACATGGTTTTGATACCAGCTTCACTACTCACCATCTCTGTGGTCGGACATATCATTACATTTGATTGAGCTCGTTTCTTCATTGTAGACTGAAATTAATAAATACCCCTGTTAGTGAGAAAATGGATATGAGAATGGCTTTAGGGTATAAGGCATAACCTGGCAAGGTCTAGCTCAAGTTAATATGTACAAGTCTGTGGCATCACTAGACTCAAAATTGCTAAAAGTTAGAGGAAAGTTTGTCTCTTCAGACCTGCCAAAAACAGGGGCTTCCTCCTCTGCAGTGTCAGCCCTGCCGTCATAATGACATGGAAGTCGAGGGCACCAAGAAAAGGAGAGGAGCTACAGGATTTCAAAAAGCAGTTTCTTCCCGCCCAGGACTAAACTGTATTTGGATGTATCTGGACTGCTCTAGCCCTTGGCTAAAGCTGGGATTTCTTCAAGTGACAAAACAGTCCCAGACCCCCAAGCTGACATGTTCATCTGATAAAGTTGGGGCCTAACTCAGAAGGGGAAGGCACAGCAGAGATAACTGGGCACATGTTTCACCAAGGAAGAAAGCTCGTCCATCCCTCCCCACTCTCCAATGTTCCTTAGTGCAAAAATTGTGACTTATGTTAACATCTAGTCATAGCTCTCTTCATTTAGGACACCACCAAAGGGGCAAGGTTCTAAAGGTACAAGTAAGCCAGCACACGCATCTATAGGAGGCTGATTTTCTCTTCCTTCAGTGTAGCTTACTTTCTGAGAAAGGAGCACGTAAATCTGGATGTAAATTGCTTAAGAATGATGGCTTACATGTACTAACCATGTTTGCCTCTTCAGCAGAAGAAACCATTATGTGATGGTCTCCCTCAACCCTTTTTTGCTAAATACATAGAATAGAGCAGAGTCTGGCATAAAACAGATATTTCAAAAAGCATTTGCCAAATGAACAAATTTATAATGAAAGTAATCATAATAAAACAGTGAGCTGGACCCATATTTCCTATTTCCCACCCACCACTCTTTCTAGTAAACCGTTTCCCACTATATTGGGCTAGTGGCTGCCTTTTGAACAGATTTAGTAAGCAGGTGTTAAAGCTCAGGCTAAACTTGAATGTGTCAGCTCCTATATCCACTAGAAATTCCAACCAGTCTGTCAAGTTAAATGTCTCTATAAATAGTCATGCAGCTGAGGAAGTGAACAGCACGTTGACCATCTGTTGTCTTTCTTCCCTGGGAGTTGAAGGAATTTGAAAGGTTAATGAGCTCTCTCTGGCTCCTGTGATCTTGCATAATCTTTGGATGTGGGTCTTGTCCATTTTGGAAGATAAACACCCAGGAAATACCTCGGGAGTGCACATGCGTATACAATGATTAGAGGTGTCTCTCCTTAGTGATCTGTGAAGTTTTTAGAGGCTCTAAAGGAATACTGGGAAACTACTTGGGCTTTGTAGTCAGCTCAATGTTTTAAATCTTGATTCCTCCACGTAGTCGGATAACTTTGGTTCCTCTCTGATCTTCTGTTTCTTCACATGCAAAATTGGAACAATAATATTAATAATATTTATATCATGGGGTTATTATGAAGGTTAAATGAACTAAGTATACAAAGCACTTAGTATAGAAATAGGCTCTTCATAAATTGGCTGTATGATTGTTTGTATGTAAATAAATTTCCTCTTGAATACCTGTGCATTTATTTCTTCAAACCATGCATACATTTATTCCATAAACATTCACTAAGTGCTTAATAATATTCCAGTCCCTGTGCTAAATGACAGATGTTGAGTTAAGTGAGAGGATGGCTCAGGCGAAAGGGAGAGGAAATTAACACTGAGAACCCACACTGAGCCAGACTCTGTGCTGAGTGTTGGGAATCGCAGGCGAACAAGTCACAGAATTTGAATCTCATATCTGCTTTTGCTTCTTCATTTCACACATTAGTTGATTTAAGAGACATCAAAGCTCAACAAGCCACTTTGGTGTTCCTGTCACCAAAATTTCTTTTTGACTCAGTCTTCTTTGCATTCCACTGGGGCAGGAGAGCATACCCAAGAGACTTGCTTTACACTCCAGCCAAGCCTGAGCTCAGTCTTGGCCTCCCACTGCTCCCCAACTATCTTTGATTTCCCACTTGTAGTGAAGAATAACTCCACTTTCTCAACAGAAGCTTTAGTGCCCTGGGCCTCAGTGTGATTGCTTTTGAAAGTAATTGTGTTTTGGCAAGAACATCCTGCTCTCTTAATTAAGGGCTTCTGTGGTTTGGTCCTTGTCCTAGATCCTTTTAATTTATTCCCTGTTGTCAATTTCATCACTAAGTATGTCCTCTTATATAATGTTATTATAGCACAAGTGACATAGTTCCATAAAATTTCAGGAAAAGTGGATTTTACTGGAAATAAACGTACTCAGAGAACCGCATTATGAAGAAACATTCCACAGTGCTGACTCGTTCTCTATTTCCCACAAATCCACAGCAACAAGTGACTCATTTTAAAACTAGCTCTAGAGTTGCCCATCTAAAATAACTCAAGTAAAACACACACACACACACACACTTGTCATGTTTGTCACAATTAATCAATCTTACAACACAATTCCAGAACAATGAAAAGTTAAATAACATATAAAACTATAAGAATTTTAGAACCACAAATGTGGGGAAATTTTTATACTTCTCAAGTGGGAAAGGTATTACTAAGCATTGCGTCAAAGGCAGAAAGCATTAAGAAAACAACTAATAGAATTGATTTCTGAAAAAATTTTAAAACTTTTACAAGACCAAGAATTCTGCCAAATTCTGCCAAATATTAAAAAACATAAATTAGGGAAAATATTTGCAATCCATAAAGAGCAGTTAACATATAGTTTTTCACAGTTGCATGATAGGCAAAAGTCATGAGAAGACAATTCACAAAACAAATGTCCAGTGAACATATAAACATGTTTGACTTTACCAATAAAGCGATACAGATTAAAGCTATGAAACATAGTTTTTCACCATTAGAATGGTAAAGCTTAAATTTATGGATAAGGCAAGTACGTGCATGAACCAGCACTCATACATTCTTACGGATGGGATTAATTTTCTGGATGGCTATTTTGTAATATGCAAATTGTTTTTAAAAGCATATACCATTCTACTCAGCAATTTCATTTTTAGGCATTATCCTAAGGAAATAACTGGAGAAGTCACAAAAATGTATTGTAGCACTGTTTATAATAAAGAAGAATTTGAAACAACCTTCTATCTACAGAGGGTAGTTAAATTATATGACACTTGTTCAGTGGAATATTATGCTACTGTTATGGGCTTCCCAGGTGGCTCAGTGGTAAAGACTCTGCCTGCCATGCAGGAGACCTGGGTTTAATCCCTGGGTTGGGAAGATACCCTGGAGAAGGGCATGGCAACCCATTCCAGTTCCACGAGTTTCATGAACAGAGAAGCCCGATGGGCTTCAGTCCATGGGGTCACAATTCTCACTCCCTTACCGGCTTCAAAGAAGCTGCCAGGTTGTAAGAGGGTCGATGGAGAGAACCAAGAAGCTGAGAGCAGCCCACTGCTGACAGTCAGCAAAAAAAGTGGAACCACAGTCTAGAGCTGTAGGGAGATAAATCTTGCCAATAACAGCTTGGAAGCAGATATTTCCATGGTCAAACCTCTGATGGGACTGCTGTCCTGGCCAACAGCTGATTGCAGCCTGGCAACAAAAACTGTGAGATAATAAATAAGTGTTGTTTTAACTCACTAAGTTTGTGGTAATTTGTCATTCAAAGCTGTCTATGTTATGTTAGGTAAAAAATAAGTTATGAAATAGTATGTCGTATGATCTTATTTGAATTAAGCTTATGTTTGAATAAATTTGTACAAAAATGTCTTGGACAGTATAAGCCACTTTTATATATTTTAAATTTATGTATTTTTATATATAAAATTTATATATTTTAAACATAGTCCTCATACTGTTCTACTTTCTTGCAAATTATTTTTTCAATGAATACTTTTTTATAATTAAAGATAGATATATTCTCATTTTCAAAAATAATATATTCAAAACCTTGGGAGGAGAGTTTATCATTTTTGTGTCATAATGACGCAACATTTGGGGGGGAACTTTGGAACACATTGAAATTTCACTGATTTAAAGATAATGTAACATATTTCTGTTCATTAAGGTAATCTGTGAATATGATTAAACATGAATGCCCATCTTTTATTAATACTAAGGATAAAATGAAAAAATGCAATCAGAGCTTTTGCATTGCTAAAAACAGCTCACATTAAATTGAGACAATTACGTTATGGCTTATTTCAAACACAATTGCAAATAATTGTCAGTTCAGTTCAGTCCCTCAGTCATGTCCAACTCTTTGTGACCCCATGGACGGCAGCACACCAGGCCTTCCTGTCCATCACCAATTCCCGGAGTTCATCCAAACCCATGTCCATTGAGTCGGTGATGCCATCCAACCATCTCATCCTCTGTCATCCCCGTCTCCTCCTGCCCTCAGTCTTTCCCAGCATCAGGGTCTTTTCAGATGAGTCAGCTCTTCGCATCAGGTGGCCAAAGTTTTGGAGTTTCAGCTTCAGCATCAGTCCTTCCAATGAACACCCAGGACTGAGTTCCTTTAGGATGGACTGGTTGGATCTCCTTGCAGTCCAAGGGACTCTCAACATTCTTCCCCAACACCACAGTTCAAACGCATCAACTCTTTGGTGCTCAGCTTTCTTTATAGTCCAACTCTCACATCCATACATGACCACTGGGAAAACCATAGCCTTGACTAGGCAGACCTTTACTGACAAAGTATTGTCTCTGCTTTTTAATATGCTGTCTAGGTTAGTCATAACTTTCCTTCCAAGGAGTAAGCGTCTTTTTATTTCATGGCTGCAGTCACCATCTGCAGTGATTTTGGAGCCCAGAAAAATAAAGTCAGCCACTGTTTCCACTGTTTCCCGTCTATTTGCCATGAAGGGATGGGACCGGATGCCATGATCTTAGTATTCTGAGTGTTGAGCTTTAAGTCAACTTTTTCACTCTCCTCTTTCACTTTCATCAAGAGGCTCTTTAGTTCTTCTTCACTTCCTGCCATAAGGGTGGTGTCATCTGCATATCTGAGGTTATTGATATTTCTCCTGGCAATCTTGATTCCAGCTTATGCTTCCTCCAGCCCAGCATTTCTCATGATGTACTCTGCATATAAGTTAAATAAGCACAGTGACAATATACAGCCTTGACGTAC
This sequence comes from Cervus canadensis, assembly GCF_019320065.1. Classification (NCBI taxonomy): domain Eukaryota; kingdom Metazoa; phylum Chordata; class Mammalia; order Artiodactyla; family Cervidae; genus Cervus; species Cervus canadensis. Next base: position 18,386,691 of record NC_057415.1, read on the forward strand.
TCCTTTTCCTATTTGGAACCAGTCTGTTGTTTCATGTCCAGTTCTAACTGTTGCTTCCTGACCTGCATACAGGTTTCTCAAGAGGCAGGTCAGATGGTCTGGTATTTCCATCTCTTTCAGAATTTTCCAGTTTATTGTGATCCACACAGTTAAAGGCTTTGGCATAGTCAATAAAGCAGAAATAGATGTTTTTCTGGAACTCTCTTGCTTTTTCGATGATCCATTGGATGTTGGCAATTTGATCTCTGGTTCCTCTGCCTTTTCTAAATCCAGCTTGAACATCTGGAAGTTCACGGTTCACGTATTGTTGAAGCCTGGCTTGAAGAATTTTGAGCATTACTTTACTAGTTTGTGAGATGAGTGCAATTGTGCGGTAGTTAGCATTCTTTGGCATTGCCTTCCTTTGGGATTGGAAAGAAAACTGAACTTTTCCAGTCCTGTGGCCACTGCTGAGTTTTCCAAATGTGCTGGCATATTGAGTGCAGCACTTTCACAGCGTCATCTTTTAGGATTTGAAATAGCTCAACTGGAATTCCATCAGCTCCACTAGCTTTGTTCGTGGTGATGCTTCCTAAGGCCCTCTTGACTTCACATTCCAGGATGTCTGGCTCTAGGTGAATGATCACACCATCATGATTATCTGTGTCACAGAAATCTTTTTTGTACAGTTATGTGTATTCTTGCCACCTCTTCTTAATATCTTCTGCTTCTGTCCCTATCATTTCTGTGCTTTATTGTGCCCATTTTTGCATGAAATGTTACCTTGGTATCTCTAGTTTTCTTGAAGAGATCTCTAGTCTTTCCCATTCTACTCTTTTCCTCTATTACTTTGCATTGATCGCTGAGGAAGTCTTTCTTATCTCTCCTTGCTATTCTTTAGAACTCTGCATTCAAATGGGTATATCTTTCCTTTTCTTCTTTACTTTTGGCTTCCCTTCTTTTCACAGCTGTTTGTAAGGCCACCTCAGACAGCCATTTTGCTTTTTTGCATTTCTTTTTCTTGGGCCCCCCAAAAATAAAGTCAGCCACTGTTTACCCATCTATATGCCATTAAGGGATTGGACCGGATGCCATGATCTTAGTTTTCTGAATATTGAGCTTTAAGCCAGCTTTTTCAGTCTCCTCTTTCACTTTCATCAAGAGGCTCTTTAGCTCTTCTTCACTTTCTGCCATAGGGTGGTATCATCTGCATATCTGAGGTTACTGATATTTCTCCCTGCAACTGCAATCTTGATCCAGCTTATGCTTCATAAGGAAACAAAATTACAACTTGAAAAACTGATAAGCCAGAACATTCATTCAACTCAATAATGGAATATTTGAGATAAATTAACAGGGCAAGTCTTCAATAAGTGTAACAACTTACCATTCAAGAATGACTGTCCACTTATCTCCCTTAACAGTAGATAGATTCAGAGCAGTGGCTAAGGTGTATTACTGAGAATATCATAATTGGAGATGGTGCCTGGAATAAACTGTTTTCATATTAACTAAAAAATGATTGCTACATAGTACAGGTTTTCTGTAAGAGGGAGATTAAATACAATTTAATTTTTGGCTAGAAAGTACAATCACAATAGCTATAGAGTACATCTTTTCAGCAGCTAAAATACAGTATTTATAGCTAGTTGTGAGATGTGACAATGAAGTAACTAAACTCTAGGTTATTGGGTTTGCTAAGGAAAATATTGTCAGCTGTGAGTATCATTCAATCTTGGAATCTTTTCATGGATCCAAGAGCCTCACCAGCTCTATAGTGCAGATGTTTAAACACTTGATTCCCTATCCTGCATCTTTTCCTCTCATCTGATTGGTTTTGCTTGTGTCAAGTGCCCATCCATTGGCTGGGGAAGCAGAAGATGTCTAAATTAAGAATGCCACCAAGAAAACTGCCCACAAGTTAAAGTAACTCCATCCACCCCCACCCGCTGCCCAAAGCAAGGAGACAACGGATGCTACCGGCCATAGCAATCAAACTCCTTAGCGTGAATATGTGACCCACGTACTTGCCTATCCCCTCTCTCTTCATACCCAGTAGTCAATATGCCTCACCCTCTTTGCCATCTATATACTTTTGTACTACCATTCCTTACACGTAGCTGGTGGTCTCCAGTTCAATTTTCAAGACCCCATTAGTCATCAGCTCTTTTAAAAAAATATTATTTAGAGCCATCAGTTCTTTAGAAATTCTTCTGTGACAACTCCCTCCCCTCCCTTCCAGGTTGGATGCCTTCTCACCTGTTCCATACCACCCATAGTATCATGATGTGTTCAAATTGTCTGTACTCTTGTCTTTCTCCCCCTTGACTGTGGACTCCCTAAAGGCAGGGATTATCTGACGAACACTTATGCTTAATGGAGCAGCATGTATTCAATAAGCATTAAAGTTTATTGAATACGTCTCATTACTTACTAATAAACTCTAATATGGGCACTCTTCTCCCCTGGACAGTATCGGGAAGTACCAAGTTCAACTTTTTCAGTTCTCTTTTAGCTTCGACTGTTTATCAAAAGCAATTGTTTTTACATTACAATATTGGTGTTGTGACATAACTATAGTTTTACACTGGTATATTACCCGAGGCCTGCTTCCTGCGCTTATAGAGGAGTGGCCTTATTCTCATTGTTTTTGATTCTAATCAGCTTTAGACAGAGTAGAATGGTCCTTCTTAGTACACAAAATTATATTCCTTAGGCCCATATGCTTGTAAAATACTGTGTAGCAGCTCAGTAGTATATCTGGATCATTTGGTATATCTATGGTTTGTCACTATTATCTTTCAGTGTTCATGTGCATGAGACGGCTAATAATGCCCGCCCACCTTGCAGGATTGTTGAGCATTTAAGAGGAAAATACATGTAAAGCATTTAGCACAGGGTCAGCCACAGAGTTTATATTTGCCTAGTAAGTTGTTCAGCACACCCAGGGCAAGGAATTATTTCTACTGAGTTGTGTGGTACAGGACCACTTGGAAGTGTTTATAAAAAGAGGTTGTAGTTGTTCATCCAAAGGCATTCTTCCTTCCTTTTTTGGAAGAGAATTTTATTGAGGGCAGAAATATGCTTAGAGTACCAGGCAAGGCCATGTCACTAAGTTCAAATCTGTAAGATGTAGATAGTAGTTGTCGGGTGGGGCTTCTGGCAAGATCCTTTCTAAAAGAGATTTTTAAGAAATCTGACAAATACTCAAGTCTGAACACTAGTTTCTTAGTCAAGTAAAATTGGTGTTTCATTTTGCAAAACAGTGACTAGTTAAGCTCACAACTCAAACTTCATTTGATTAGAACAAATGGCAATGCCATATCATATCATTCAACCTAATAGTCCAAATGCCTTTCCAGACAATCATCATAGAATTTTAAAGATACATATATCTCAAGGGTCAACTTTTGATAGAGTTAATAATTGTTACTGTGAAATTGGCTTTTTTTCTTTTTCTGCAAAGAGTAGTGGTGAAGAATACAATGACTACTGCTGCTGCTGCTAAGTCGCTTCAGTCGTGTCCGACTCTGTGCGACCCCATAGACGGCAGCCCACCAGGCTCCCCCGTCCCTGGGATTCTCCAGGCAGGAACACTGGAGTGGGTTGCCATGTCCTTCTCCGATGCATCAAAGTGAAGAGTGAAAGTGAAGTCGCCCAGTCGTGTCCGACTCTCAGCGACCCCATGGACTGCAGCCTACCAGGCTCCTCCATCCATGGGATTTTCCAGGCAAGAGTGCTGGAGTGGGTTGCCAGTACTGGATTGGTGCATTGCTTTCTCCGACAATGACTACTAGTTCAAACTAAACTAAACTAAGGTGATGTCAGAAGCTACAACAACTATTTTGGCCCAAACTTGGGGATAGAAGCCAAGAGTAAGGATAGAGTGGAGTTTGCATTCCTGGGGTACCAACCTAACACCTTCTGAGAGAGGGGGGAAAGCCTAAGGGCTTAGGATGTTGAAAGTTAGGCATGCAGGCGAACCCATCCGTCCATCTGTTAAAGGAGCTAGTGTGAGGCTGACTGCGGGGCCTTGATCTAATCCCAGTATTCCCGTCTTTAGGAACATGTGAGACTAGCTGGAGGCTAGGTAGCCAGTAAGACTGGGGCTGGACTAGGATGACAACAGAGGAAGAAAAGGTGGAAAACAGGCTCTCGGTCCAGGGCTGAGAGGCTGGCCAAACCCCATACTGTGTCAGCCCTCGTCCCAAGTACTCCTTTCCCTTTTTTCTCCTACTGGTGTAGTCCGGGGAGAGCAGCGGGAGTCAAAATTGGACTTCGGCTACCTGCAGTCCCACAGAACTGACCCCGAATCCACCCAACAGCGTCAGCTGAGCAGTTGGTGCCCCACCGCGCCCTCAGCCCGCCGCCCACTTTGAAAGCTCCGAGAGCCGCCAGCCGCGTCACGGGCCGTCTCAAGCTGCCATTGGCCAGCGCGCGTCACGTGCAGCAGCGCGCGTCGGCGATTGGTGCAGTGCGAGGCCGCGGGGACACTCCGGGGACCGCAGAAGGAGCGTTGCCTCAGCCCCTAGTGCCCGGCGGCGGTGAATGGACCGCTAGGCGGGCGGCCTGGTCAGGCAGGCAGGACTGTGAGGGGCGGTAGTGTTGCCTGCCCTGCTGGGCGGCGGCGGGGCCTCTGGGACACGTCGGCGAAGCACGGCCTGTGGGGTTCAGTTGGGGTTGGGGTGGAGGTCAGCCGGCGGACTGGGGGCAAGTGGGGCGGGGAAGGCAGTAAAGCCTACCCGCCCGCCGCTACGAGGACTATGGATGAGAAGCCGGGGGAGAGGCGCGCGATCTGCTGCTAACTTAGCTGCGCCGGCGATTCCAGCTGCGTGTTAAACGTTTGAATCCTCACGTGGTGAGTGCTGGCGGGCACCTCAGTGAGGGGGACTGGCCTGGGTTTCGGGGCTGCAGGGCCCTGTTGCTAGGGGCCTCTCTCAGCCCCGCCCAGGACCCGACATCCTTCTGTCGGAGCTCCTGATTTTTAAATGTCAGTAACTAATTAAAAGTAAATGAGTAAACGGAGGGGGAGGGCGGATGGGCCGGTTCCAGACCATCGGTTTTTGGCCAATGTAGACCAGATCCTGCTTCTAATTTGTGGTGTGACCTTGACCAAGTCACCTCTCGAGGATGGACATTCTCAACGTAGATGATAGTGCTCATATATTTTTGAGGGGGAAAAGATCTCAGACAATACAATGGCTTGTGGCTTTCCAAAGGGCCTCAGAACTTAAGTACTGCCTGTCTCGGACTGGAGGATTAGAAGGGAAAATGCTTAGAAAGGCTCCTGGGAGGAGAGGGGGTAAATGAGAAAAAGGTGAGAAACCCTTCTTTAAGGGGAGAGATAAAGAGACGTTCTTGTGATAGTTTTGTACATTAGAGGATTAAAACAAACGAATTGGAAGAACTTGAAAGGTCGTCTATTAGAATAGTTTTGTGACACCGCACACGTACACACACATAATTTTACTTGGTCTCCAAAAACAGACTGTCATTCCACCTTCTATGATGAGAAAATTGAGGATCCAAGGGTTTGGGTGACATGCTGCAGTCAGAGCTATTAAATGAAGAACTGGAATTTAAACCCAAGCCTCTGTGGCTCCAAACCCATTCATCATGTTGCCTCTCAGCCTCTGTTCCAGTTTTGTCCCAACCAAGAATTCTAGTTTGTGACTTAAAATATGAACATTCCCAGCCCCCCACACCCAAAAATGTGAATTCAATATCTGGGACCTCGCCTGGTAATCTGCATTTTAACTGTTACTAGGTGATTCCATTTTGGTGATCCAGGGACCATTTGGAGAACAATTACCTATAAATTTCCCATCCAGCCCCCTCCTCCTGATGGGGTGTACCCTCCCGATTCAAAGAGCAGAGATTACATCTTCTCTTCCAAAGAGGTGGCCAACCAAGCTTTGGGAGAAGCCAAGGTTTATGAGCTAGCACCTTGCACGGTTCTCAGTTTGAGAAAGTGCTGGCAATTTTGGTTTTCTTTCTTCCTCCCTCCCTCTTCCTTCCTTCCTTTCTTTCTCCTCCCCGCTTTCTCTCCCCTCTTTTTTTGTACAGCTTCCTTTGTTGCTACTCTGATACTCCTGAGAAAATGGCTCAAGGCATTTATTTTAAAGTCCATATTAAAATTTAAAACACCATGAAAAAAGTTTTAAAACCACAATTCATTCATAATGCTTCCAATCTGTAAGTTTTCATGTTCTGCTATTAATTAATAATCTCCATCTTGTTAATCATATAGATTGTTCAAGTTCACACAATTTAGAAAATTCTTCTAGGAGATGAGCTTGAACCTCACAATTCCAATTGGAAATCAGATAATTATGCTGAAGATAAACCTTAAATCACAGTTCTCTTAAGAGCATATCTCATTCTTCTTCCGAATGCCTCAAAATCTGAAGATTTTTCTTTAGTTCCAAAAATAAATGGTATCGTTGGTATGAATATGTTTGCACTGAAATGTTTCTTTTCCAGTGACTTTATCTGTTCTTTCCCATGTCACTTCATTCTCACCAAAAGATATATTTATATATATATATAATTTGCTTATATATTTCATGTTCTAAAAAATGTAAGTTGAATAATCAAAACATTTCTTTGCAGTTATTAATGTGTCATTTAAGTGTCATTTAATGCACTTTGCTGCTAAAAAGGCTTTATTTTTCTAGTTCTTATGGAGGCAATATGGGATTGAGGAAATAAAGTGAGTTTTGGTTTAAGGAAGACCTGGTGCTCCAACCCCAATTCCAACACTTTCAAACAGTGATCAATCTGGTCACAGTAAATTGAGCAAATTGGATTTTTAAAGAAGCTGTGAATTTTGCATTGTAACTAGTTAGAGTGATGAAAATTTGAAACTCTCTATCTACTTACACTTGCATGAAAAAAATAACTTTATTAATAGGGATTCTGCTTTAACATCTTCTCAGTTTGTTAATGATCATGTTTTATTCTTTTTTTTTTTTTTGTCTTGTTTAGAACCTAACATTTGTTCTCTTGGGTAGTAAACCTTTATGATTTTAATCCATAACTTTTTGAGTGGCAGATTCTACTGCAAAACCATTACCTAGCCTTATTCTAGCTTATGAAAGAATACTTCCTTTCTTTGTTCTTTCTCTTGGATGTGAATAGGTATTAGTCTTTGGCTCATACTTTCCTGTCTGGTTGCTCCTGTGTTTATAGTGCAAGGAGTTGGCCATTGCAGGTGGAGAATGGTTTAGAGAAGGCCTACAAATAGTACTTGAGGGAAACAAAGGCATGTCTTTTTTGATCTTGGAGTCGTTTTTATTCACTACAGTTCAAGCAGCACCGTTTCTTCTGCACACTTGATCTAATAATTTGTGGCACTCTTCCCTTCAAAAGGAAGGTTGTCTGGCCCCATAAATGAACTCAGGATTTTATTTCCTAAAAAATGTTTGAATACTTGTGCTAGGCATTATAATAGTTTAAATGGATCAATTATTATAGATTCATAGATTCCTGTATGTTTAAGAATGGCCATATGATCTTAGCTATTCATGGAAACATTTTCTCATTTTGAATCATACTGTTTTCAAAGTCAATCCTAACGTTATTTTTATAGCTTTATAAAGACTAATTTAATTTAGCTCTAGGTGGAAAATGTTCTAGAGGATTTATATTTTCTCCATTTAAAAAAATCTTCTGATTTAGGCTTTAAATTGCCCAGTAGTTTAATTAGTGTTGTTTCTATGTTTTTATTTTATTCTAGACACAATACTGTTTCCCAGGAAGTTTGCATATAATATGTATTGACTTTTAAAAATAATGTTTTCTAAAAATAAATAAAGGTAGGTAATATATATAGTCAATATCAAATTTAGAAAATACTGATAATCAGAAAATAAAATATACTGTTAATATTTTGACATATGTTCTTCTGGTCTTTGTTTATGTACCTGTTTTATTTATGTATTTCTTAATAAAAATGAGATCATACTCTACATTCTATTTTATACCTTATATTTTTTAATCTAGTATCATATGACAAATATGCTTTTTACACACATGATTTCAGTTCTTTGTGAACAGATGTTTTGTTGCTAAAGTAGGGCCCACAAGAATCTATGTATTAAATCAGTCTACAGAAACCCAGTCTACCAACCCAGGAACAGAGTTATTTCTCTGCTTCTTTTTTACCTTAATTCTGTACCTCTTACTCCCCACTGCCCATTTCCCCACTGCCAGGAGGGTTCTTTTGGGGGAGTCTCTGAAGGAAGTTTTATCTGGTCAGTTATACATTGTTAACACTTAAGTTCTCTTCTTTTCCAGTCTTTTTCAGTAAATCCTTCAGAAATTTTATATTTTATTTTATTTGCTGGAAATAAACATCATGAGTGGAGTTGGGAGGATTTGGAGTAATACAGGAAAATAAGATCATATGGTGGAATTCTTTCTCAGACTTATAGGGAAAGGAAAGATAACTGAATAAAAATACTTCCTGGGTATATGTTTTCATTCTTTCTCCCAGACAATGATGTTTTTAAAGGTCAGGGACTATCTACCCTTATATTCCTCATGCCTCTCGTAGTTCTTGGCACCTAGTAGCAACTCAGGTATTTATTATATTGACTCATGAGTCCCTAACTATCCTGGCTTCTTCCTCCCTTAACATATACTAGTTTATCTGTCTCTTTTCAGTATGTTCCTGTATACTCTGTCTTCATACTTTGAAAAAAATATATATTTGCACAAAGACACAACTTTATATGATTGAAAACTGGAAAAATATCAAAGATCTAATTTTATTATTATTGATGATGTCAAAGTTTTCCATCATCATACAGTTATAACTAAAAACTGCATTATTTATTTTGTTGTTCAGATTGTTCCAGTGTTTGCCATTGTGAGCTGTTTTAGTTGGCTTCTGAATCGCTTTGACGTAGCCCTAGCAGTTTGTGTTTTGAGCACTTTTCTACTTTCTGGGCCAGGATCATCTTGTATATTCTCTACTCTGCTTCTAAAATCAGCCGTTTCTCTTTTTGTTTATCTTTGTTGTTTTTTACTTTTTTATTTTCCATATGGCTTTTTACAAGATATTGAATATAATTCCCTGTGCTATACAGTATGACCTTGATGTTTATCCATTCTATTAATATATATAATAGTTTGCATCTGTTAGTCCCAAACTCCCAATCCATTCCTCCCCCATCCCACTTCCCCTTGGCAACCACAAGTCTATTCTCTATGTCTGTGACTGTTTTATAAATAAGTTCATTTGTGTCATATTTTAGATTCCACGTATATCATATGGTATCTGTCATTTTCTTTCTGACTTCACTTATGACAATCTCTAGGTTCATCTGTGCTGCTGCAAATGACATTATTTCATTCTTTTTTATGTAAAATCACCCATTTCCCTGGATCCTTTCACTGGAAAATGGTATTAGAAACCAGGGCTTGCTCTAATCTGCTCATCATTGAAGCACACTTATTCACCCAGGCCAGGGAGGGGTACCACAGCTGGACTGTGCTCAAGGAGACTGACAGGCAGTTATACTGGGGCAGAATCACTCTGGTGGGAGTCCCTCCCAGTGCCTGCAGAGGCTGAAGCAGATGGTTGAGGAAGGGGGTTGCAGTGGTGGCCCTGCCCCTTCTGTGCCACTCAACAATGATGCCTTGCTTCTGTGATGTCCCAGGTTTTTTGTGTAAACTTTCCTGGTTGTGGGACCCTTAGTCCTGTTACTTCAGGCTGTCTTTTCACAGCCAATCCTCCCTGAGTCCACTCTCTGAACCCCACTTTCCAGCACCCAGTGCCCTCTACACCAGGAGACACACAACTCATACTGGAGTGCACAGGGCTGAGGCACAGACCATGCATGTGTTTCTTACTTTGTTCTGCCTTCCACAGAAAGCGCCATCTCCTTTGATCCCCCAAAGTTCCCTTTCTGCTCCAGCTGATCTCCCCACATTTTCTGAATGTGGGAACCTGTCCTCACCTTCAGCCTCCCGCCAGGATTGCTGGCCCCTTTTTTGATTCCTTTCCTTTTTTTCTTTCTTTCGTCCTACCCGGTTGTTAGGGGATTTTTCTTATCCTTTTAGGAGTCCAGAGTCTTCCACTAATGTTCAGAAGGTGCTCCGTGAGAATTGTTTCATTTGTAGATGTATTCTTGATTTAATTGTGAGGAGAGACAAGTTCTGGGTCCTCCTATTCTGCCATCTTGACTTCTCCCTTAAAATTTTTTTCTTTAATGAATTTTGCTTTTAGTATTGTACTTAAAAACTCATTACCAAACTCAAAGTCATGCTGATTTTTCCCTAAGTTTTCTTACAGAAATTTTTTAGGTTCTACATTTTACATTTAGGTCTATGATCCACTTCAAGTTAATTTTTGTGTAAGATGTGAAGTTCAGTTTGTTGTATATGGACTTCCAATGTGTAGTGTGATTTATTGAAAAGACTCTTCTTTCTCCATTGAATTGCCTTTGCACCTTTGTCAAAAATTGACAGTATTTGTGTAGGTCTGTTTCCATACTCATATTCTGTTTCATTGACTGATGTGTCTATTCTTCCTCCTCCACCCCATGTTCAATATCGTAACGGTAAGTCTTGAAATTGAATAATATAAATGCTTAAGCTTTTGCTCTTCTTTCCCAGAATTGAATTGGTTATTCTAGTACCTCTACCTTTCCACAAATTTTTGAAATAAGTTTATATATTTCTATTAAAAAAAAAAAGAAAACCTGGCTAGAATTTCAATAGGGATTGCATTCAGTTCAGTTCAGTTCAGTCGCTCAGTTGTGTCCGACTCTTTGCGACCCCATGAATCGCAGCACGCCAGGCCTACCTGTCCATCACAAACTCCCAGAGTTTACTCATACTCATGCTCATCGAGTCGGTGATGCCATCCAGCCATCTCATCCTCTGTCGTCCCCTTCTCCTCCTGCCCCCAATCCCTACATTAGGTCACAGAAAATCGACATCTTTACTGACTAGTTGACTTTTATGTGGTGGCTGTGTGCCTTTTGACTTTGCTAAACTCATTATGAATAAGAGTTATTTGGTAGATTCTTTGGGGTTTTCTGCCTACAGTATGTTGTCTGTGGTTAAAGCAGTTTTACATATTTCTTCCTTTCTAGCCTGAATACCCTTCATTTCTTTTTTTTATTTAAATGCACTAGCTAGGACTTTCAGTGTGAGGTTGAATTAGAAGTGATGAGAGAGGACATCCTTGCCCTGTTACTGATCTTAGGGGAAATACTTAACATCTTATGCTCAAAATTATTCAAGCTAGGCTTCAGTAGTATGTGAACCAAGAACTTCCAGATGTACAAGCTGGGTTTCAAAGAAGTAGAGGAACCAGAGATCAAATTGCCGACATTCATTGGATCATGGAAAAAGCGAGAGAATTCCAGAAAAACATCCACTTATGCTTCGTTGATTATGCTAAAGCCTTTGTGGACCACAACAAATTGGAAAATTCTTAAGAGATGGGAATACCACACCACCTTACCTGTCTCCTGAGAAACTTGTATGCAGGTAAAGAAGCAAGTAAGAACCGAACGTGAAACTACTGACTGGTTCAAAACTGGCAAAGGAGTATGACAAGGCTGTTATTGTCACTCTGCCTATTTAATTTACATGCACAGTACATCATACAAAATGCGGGCTGGCTGAATCACAAGCTGGAATCAAGATTACTGAGAGAAATATCAACATCCTCAGATATGCAGATAATACCAGTCTAATGGCAGAAAATGAAGAGGAACTAAAGAGCTGCTTGATGAGGGTGAAAGAGGAGAGTGAAAAAACTGGCTTAAAACTGAATATTCAAAAAACTAAGATCCAGTCCCATCACTTCATGGCAAATAGAAGGGAAAAAAGTGGAAACATTGACAGATTTTATTTTCTTGGGCTCCAAAATCATTGCGGACAGTGACTGCAGCCACAAAATTAAAGCTTGCTCCTTGGAAGAAAAGCTCTGACAAACCCAGACACCATATTCCAAAGCAGAGGAATACTTTGCTGACACTTGTCTGTGTAAGTCAAAGCTATGGCTTTTCCAGTGCTCACGTACAGTTGTGAAAGCTGGACCATGAAAAATGCTGAGTGCTGAAGAATTGATGCTTTTGAACTGTGGTGTTGGAGAAGACTCTTGAGAGTCCCTTGGACTGCAAGGAAATCCAGCCAGTCCAACCTAAAGGAGATCAGTCCTGGGTGTTCATTGGAAGGACTGATGCCGAAGCTGAAACTCCAGTACTTTGGCCACCTGATTCGAAGAGCGGACTCATTGGAAAAGAGCCCGAGGCTGGGAATGATTGAAGGCAAAAGGGGAAGGGAGCGGCAGAGGATGAGATGATTATAAAGCTTCGCTGACTCAGTAGACATGAATTTGAACAAACTGCAGGAGATAAGTGGAGGACAGTGGAGCCTGGTGTGCTGAAGTCCTGGCATGCTAAAGTCACAAAGAGTGGGACACAACTTAGAGACTGAACAACAACAACAAAGAGAGGATATCCTTGCCTTGTTCCTGATCTTAGGGGGAAGGCTTAGCATCTTGCTGTTGAGAATGATGTTAGCTGTGATTTTTTAAAAAATAATCTGTATTAGGTTATTGAAGTTCTTTTCTAATTTTTGAGCATTTTTATCATGAATTGATGTTGAACTGTTTCTGCTCATGTATTATATGATCACATGATTTTTCTTGTTCTGTGTGTTAATATGATGTCCCATGGACAGAGGAGGGCTACAGTCCTTGGAGTCACAAAAGTGTCGGAGATGACTTAGCAACTAAACAACAACAACAAGCGTTTTAAGTGTACAGTTCACTAAGTATATTCATGTTGTGTAAATGAAGTTGTACTTTTCGTCTTTATTTAGTTCAAAACATTTTCAAATTTATCTTGAGACTTCTTAACTCATGTATAATTTAAAGTACATTGTTTAATTTCGAAATTGAATTGTCTAGCTATCATCTATTATTGATTTCTAGTTTTATTTTGGTATGCTCTGAGAACATATATTATAAGGTTTGTATTCTTTTATATTTATTAAATTGTGCTTTATGTACCAGAATGTTGGTGAATGTTCCGTGTGTGCTTCTGTTGTTGGATGAAATCTTCTATAAATATCGGTTGGATCAAGTTGATTGATGGTACTGTTCAGGTCATGTATAGTGTTACTGATTTTCTGCCTACCTGATCTATCAGGTCCTTGAAAACAGGTGCTGAAACTTCCAACTGTAAATACAGTCATCCTGCTTATTCACAGTGAATTGGTTCCAGGGTCCCCCACCCCACCTTGGATTCCAAATTCCATGGATGCTCAAATCCCTTATATCAATTGATGTAATGTCTGCATATAACCTATGCATATCCTCCCATATACTTTAAAGCATCTCTGGATTACTTATAAACCCTATAAAATTACTTATAGATACGATGTAAATGCTATGTGCCTGCACGCGTGCGTGCTGAGTTACTTCAGTCATTTCTGACTTTGTGCGACCCAGTGGACTGCAGCTTGCCAGACTCCTCTGTCCATGGGATTCTCCAGGCAAGAATACTGGAGTGGGTTGCCTCCAGAGAATCTTCTCAACCCGGGGATTGAACTTGTGTCTCTCAATGTCTACATGCATTGGCAGGTGGGTTCTTTACCACTAGTGCCACCTGGGAAGCCCAAATGCTATGTAAATGGTTGTAAATACAAGCTAAAGATTATGTAAATAGTTGCAGGTATGTAGCAAATTCTTAAGTTCTGCTTTTTGGTTCTGTTCCCAAATATTTTCCATCCGTGGTTGGTTGAATCCACGAATAGGATTAAGCTTCGTGTGTGTGGGTGTGTGCATGCACACGCGCGTGCACGTGCATACTTAATCATGTCTCTTCAGATTTTCTGTTTTTTTAATTACCTTTTTGTTGAGGTAACATTGGCTACAACATTATATAAACTTCATGTGTACAATAATGTATTTTTTCTATGTACCTTACAGCTCACCACCAAATTTCCATCTGTTACCATTTAGTTGATTCCCTTTACCTATTTCACTCTCCCCCTGATCACCCCTTCCTCTCTGGTGACCACTATGTTCTCTATATCTATCTGTTTGATTTCGTTTATTCAAGTTTTTTATTTTTTATATTTCACATGAGTGAAATCACATGGTATTTATCTTTCTTCATCTGACTTACTTCATTTAGTATAATACTCTTAAGGTACATCCATGTTGAAAGATGATACTGAGCAGTATTCTATCATTTTTGTGATTGAGTAGTTTGTATTCCTGTATATACATATCTATCTATCTATGTGATGTATCACAGTGATGGGTTTGAGGATGTTGAATCAACTTGCTTTGATAGATTATGGTTTGGTTTGAGAATGTTGAACCATCCTTGCTTCTGTAGATCATGGTTGTGTGATCTTTGAATGTATTGTATTCAGCTTGCTAATATTTTGTTGAGAATTTTTGCATCTTTGCTTAGAGATATTGGCTATAATTTTCTTTGTGTTGTCTTCATTTGGTTTTGGTATCGGAGTGATGTTGGCTTTATGAAATTACTTAGCATTCCCTATTTTTCAGTTTTTTTGAAGAGTTTGATAAGGATAGATATTAAATCATCTTTGAATGTTAGAATTTACATGTGAAGCCTCTGGTCCTGGGCTTTTGTTTTGGGGGAGGTTTTTATGTTTCCATTTCACTGTCTGTCTTCATAATTCAGTTTTGGGTGGTTAATGATTCTAAAAATTTGTCTATTTCTATGTTTCCAATTAGTTGTTACATAGCTGTTCATGATATTCTTCTATAATTTTTTGCATTTTTGTGGTATCTGGTCTGCTCTATTTCCAGTGCTTTCGAATACATTCTTTATGTCGTATATTGAGTTCTTCAGCTCCAGAATTTGTTTGGTTCTTTTTTAGGGTTTCAACCTCTGTGGTAAACTATTGTTTTGGTTCATTGATTTTATCAAGCTAATTGAACTTGAGCCTTTCTGAGTTTTCTTGTAGCTTGTTGAGTTTCTTCATGACAGCTCTTTTGAATTCTCTGTTAGATCATAATACTCCATAGTTTTAATTTTGTTTTGGATGAAATTGTCATTTTCTTTTTGTGATAGTGTTACTGTGGTTCTTCATGATGCTTCATGAGTTGTTCCTCTGGTGTATTTGAAATAGAGAATACTTTTCAACTGATTCTGATAACTCAAAAGTAATTAAGAGGATTTTATTTTCTCTTCCAATAGGTGGCGCTATAGCACACATTTTTCTCTTATCTGCGCTGCCTCTGGTTATATTTAGGAAGTAGCACTTTCCACCCTCCACCTGATGGGCAGAAAGCAAAGATGAACCAAAGAAGAGCCTCTTGATGAAGGTGAAAGAGGAGAGTGAAAAAGCTGTCTTAAAACTCAACATTCAAAAAACTAAGGTTATGGCATCCGGTCCCATCACTTCATGGCAAACAGATGGGGAAAAAATGGAAATAGTGGAAGATTTTATTTTGCTGGGCTCCAAAATCACTGCAGATGGTGGGGCTTAATTGCTCTGTGACATGTGGGATCTTCCCAGACCAGGGATTGAACCCGTGTCACCTGTCCTAGCAGGTAGATTCTTTACCACTTGAGCCATCAGGGAAGCCCTGTCCTTTACTTTTCAACCTGTTTGTGTCATTGAATCTAACATGTCTTTTGTAGATTGTATATATTAGTAGTTTAGTTTTTTAGGGGGAGAATGAAATCTAATTTATGCTTTTATATTTTATGGTTTTGGGTCCATATTTTTAAGACTAGTTTTTTAAGATCAGTTTTAAGTTCACAACAAAATTGAGAGGAAGTTACAGGGATTTCCCAAATATCCCCTGCTCCAACAGATACGTCACCCGTTACCAACATTGCTTACCAGAATAATACATTTGTTATAATCTATGAACCTATATAAATATATTATAGTCAACCAAAGTATCATTTATCTTAGTGTTCATTCTTGTTTTTAAATTTATTTATTTTTTAATTGAAGGATAATTGCTTTACTGAATTGTGTTGGTTTCTGCCAAACATCAACATGAATTGGCCGTAGATATATATCTGTCCCCTCCCTCTTAAACCTCCCTCCATCTCTCTCCCCATCCCACCTTTCTTGGTTTTTACAGAGCCCCAGTTTGAGTTCCTTGAACCATACAGGAAATACCCATTGGCTATCTATTTTACATATGGTAATGTAAGTTTCCATGTTACTGTCTGTTGACATGATGTTGGCGATTTTATCTCTGATTCCTCTGCCTTTTCTAAATCTAGCTTGTACATCTGGAAGTTCTTGATTCACATACTGTTGAAGTGTAGCTTGAAATATCTTGAGCATTACTTTGCTAACATGTGAAATGAGTGCAGTTGTGTGCTAGTTTGAACATTCTTTGGCATTGCCCTTCTTTGGGACTGGAATGAAAACTGACCTTTTCCAGTCCTGTGTCCGCTGCTGAGAGTTCCAAATTTGCTGGCATATTGAGTGCAGCACTTTAACAGCATCGTCATTTAGGATTTGAAATCTTTATAGATGCTCTATGATGTCAGTCATTTCAGCCTGAAGGATTCCTTTAGTATTTCGCATAGGGCAGATTTGCTAGCAACAGATTCTCTCATATCTGTTTTTTTGGTCTTTGTTTTTAAATCTGGAGATGCCTTAATTTTGCTTTTATTTTTAAAGGAGAATTTAGCTGGATATATAATTCTTGGTTGACCATGTATTTCTTTTAGCACTTTGAAGATGATCATCTGACTGTCTTTCATCTTTTCTGATAAGACATAACTATCTGTTAACTCTCTTCATGGTCATATTTTAGGCTACAACTTCCTCCACTCAGTTTTAGTTGCCTCTACTTCTGTCTGCTTTCTTTCTTCGCAAATCCATTAAAACCTCCTGCTTCTCGCTCCGTGAGATTATTCTTTTTAAATTTCTTCTCACCAGGATCTTAGGAGGAAGGGGAAGCTAGTGTGTGAATTCAATCCACTACCTAAACCAGATGTTCTCTGTATCTTGCTATAGAAGTTCTGATCTAAGCCTGTGATTTCCCAGGAGCTACACACCTGCCCTTGTTTTAAGTTATCCAAGCTTGTCACTCAAGTGTTTCAAATATGTTTCACAGAATAGTATTTTCTTTGAGAAGTAGTTCAGGAATGTAAAAGATGTAAAATCTTGTTATCCTTCCCAGTCTGTAAATAAATGGGGATTGTAAGGTGAACAGTAAGCTCTGCTTCACCTTCCCAGTCTGTAAGTAAATGGGGATTGTAAGGTGAACAGTGAGCTCTGCTTCACCTTCCCAGTCTGTAAGTAAATGGGGACTGTAAGGTGAACAGTGAGCTCTGCTTCACCTTCCCAGTCTGTAAGTAAATGGGGACTGTAAGGTGAACAGTGAGCTCTGCTTCACCTTCCCAGTCTGTAAATAAATGGGGACTGTAAGGTGAACAGTGAGCTCTGCTTCACCTTCCCAGTCTGTAAATAAATGGGGACTGTAAGGTGAACAGTGAGCTCTGCTTCACCTTCCCAGTCTGTAAATAAATGGGGACTGTAAGGTGAACAGTGAGCTTCACCTTCCCAGTCTGTAAATAAATGGGGACTGTAAGGTGAACAGTGAGCTCTGCTTCACCTTCCAGTCTGTAAATAAATGGGGACTGTAAGGTGAACAGTGAGCTCTGCTTCACCTTCCCAGTCTGTAATAAATGGGGACTGTAGGTGAACAGTGAGCTCTGCTTCACCTACTGTGTTAAGTTGTTCATGCTGAACTAGCTGCAATTTATTTTAAAAATTCTAAACAGAGCCCCTTATACAGAGTGAAGTAAGCCAGAAAGATAAAGAACATTACAGCATACCAACACATATATATGGAATTTAGAAAGATGGTAACGATAACCCTATATGCAAAACAGAAAAAGAGACACAGAAATACAGAACAGACTTTTGAACTCTGTGGGAAAATGTGAGGGTGGGATATTTCAAAAGAACAGCATGTATATTATCTATGGTGAAACAGATCACCAGCCCAGGTGGGATGCATGAGACAAGTGCTCGGGCCTGGTGCACTGGGAAGACCCAGAGGAATCGGGTGGAGAGGGAGGTGGGAGGGGGGATCGGGATGGGGAATACGTGTAAATGTATGGCTGATTCATATCAATGTATGACAAAACCCACTGAAATGTTGTGAAGTAATTAGCCTCCAACTAATAAAAAATAAATAAATAAATTAAAAAAAAATTCTAAACAGTGTCACAATATGTGTATTTAAAGGTGGATGTAATTATATGACCACAGTGTTTATATACTTACTAAAAAGAATATTCAGATAATAAAACATCTTTTGGTTAGGAATCCAAATTATGGTCTGCAAAATGATGTGGTATGCTGTTTTTTACTAAAAATGACTGATGAGGAGAATCTTTCTTGTGGATACCACCTGCATAGCAATGCCCTGATTCCAGGTAATGTGTTTGGTTTAAAATAGAATTTTGATAGGAACATTAATGCCCAGGTCTCACCCAGGAACATGAGTCTTTTTCTAGATCTGGTTGATGATGTAGAACTTCTTAACATGTTTCAGGAGGTTGTGAAGATTGGGTCGGAAAAAAAGAAAGTTTTATTTTTCTGGCAGCTAAATAGAACCCAGGAGACACACTTTCACAATAATCTATAGAATAGGTGCTGCTAGGTAAATGCAAATTGCCTATCTAATGCATTGATTCTCAAAGCATCAAGGTCATTGAAAACTAGTTAACAAGGTAGATTCTCAGCCCCATCCAGACCTACTGAGTGGAAATTCTTGAGGTGGGGCTGACCAGTCTGGATTTTAGGAAAGCTCTCCAATTGATTCTGATGAGTGTTGAATTAGGATTTGTTGACTTTTTTTTTTTTTTTTAATGAATTTAGAAGTATCTGTGGTAGTGGCACTCATGTGAAGATGGTTGAAACCTGTAGGAATAACCAGTCAGATTTGGTGGTTTGTGGGAAAAGAGTATGGAAACCTTGCTTATGAAAACCAGTTTCACCTATTGTTAACATCTTACCTGTTTTATCATAATATGTTTTGTGAACAATCTGAACCAAACAGCATATTTCTTCAAATGATGAAATACTGAGAATGATACTGTAGTGTTGTTTTTCTCTGATCTGTGATTAGTCTCCTGAGAGCTGGGGACCTTCCCTAAGGTGTATTTAAGGTGTGAGATCACAGAAACCAGTGTAGTTCATAGCAAACTGCCAGACATAACGTATATTCAAAGCAGTCGTAAGTTATTTCCCTGAGGACTTACCTAGTTAGAAAGGCTGGAGGGATTTGAAAAAAAGAAAAGGTGTGTTTTAAATGTTGCCAGCCTGTTCTCCAGAGGTGATTTGAGGAGAAAGAGGATTTTATATAGTTCTAGGGTTTTTTGTTGTAGTTTTGTTGAGGATGCAGACTCAGAGGTGGGATTCACAGTTTTATTTTGTTTGACTACATAAGGAGTCATAAGGAGTGCATTAATTCTATTAAGGACAAAATACTACATACTGTGGTATTAAGAATCTATTTTTTATAGCATCTGAGCCACTAGATAAATCTTGTCAGCCCTTCATGATAAGGGGATGTGAATAGAATGTGTAATTAGCATTAGGGAAAGCATCCTAAAGGAGAGAAAATTTGAGCTGAGGGTTGAATTTATTGTCATCGTGCATATTTGGCTAAAAAAAAAAAAACTAGCTACACTCCTTAGGGAATTAAGAGAAACACAAATTTTTCAGGCTGAAAATTGAAAAGATGTTGGAGATGTCACTGTGATCAGGGAAATTAAGATAGAGAGAATGCCATTTCTTGCATTTGTGTAGTGGTGCTGTTGTTTGATAGGCTCTTAGCAACAATCTTGAGATAAGTAAAGCATGATTACTCTTCCTCCTTTACAGATGAAAAAGCTGAGGTTCAGAGAGATTAAATGATGGTGGTGTGGTATATATTGGGTTGACCATAAACTTCATTTGGGCTTTTCTGTAAGATATTGTGAACAATATAGTTAAATATATATAGAGAATGATACAGAAGGTCCATATAATCAAAGCTATGGTTTTTCTAGTAGTCATGTACAGATGTGAGAGTTGGACCATAAAGAAGACTGAGTGTCAAAGAATTGATGTTTTTGAACTGTGGTGTTGGAGAAGACTCTTGAGAGTCTGTTGGACTGCAAGGAGACCAAACCAGTCAATCCTAAAGGAAATCAGTCCTGAATATTCATTGGAAGGATTGATGTTGAAGCTGAAGCTCCAATACTTTGACCACCTGCTGCAAAGAGCCGACTCATTGAAAAAGACCCTGATGGAGAGAGTGAAGGCAAGAGGAGAGGGCAGTGGCAGAGAATGAGATGGTTAGATAGTATCACCGACTCAGTGAACATGAATTTGAGCAAGCTGTGGGAGATAGTGAAGGACAGGGGTGCTACATTCCATGGGGTCTCAAAAAGTCAGACATGACTTAACAACTGAATAGCAAGCAACACTGCAAATGATTGAACTCTTTGGCCAATCCAATATTTATTCAACAAATTTTTGAGCATCTACTACATAACAGGCCCTTTTCTGGGCTTTTAAGACACAGTAGTTGACAAAGCACACAAAAATCTATGACTTCATTGGGTAGAGAAAGGCAGATGGTAAATGGGATAAATAAGTAAATTATGTAATGTGCTTAGATATATTTTCTTTACAAGTCCTGAGGAGAAAAATGGAACAGGGAAAGAGGGCTGGTTTAAAATGTGAATAGGGTGACTAGAAGGGTTTTGAAGAGAACGGTGACATGATCCACCTGAAGTTAACAACATCATTCTGGCTTCTGTGTTGAAAACAGACTGTATTATCAATCAGGTATGGAATTAGATCTCTGTACTGGCTCTCAGGTAATCTTTATAACTTCTACAGAGTAGATAGTCTCAGAGCTGTTAGTGTGCTTAAGATCACAAAGCCAGTAAGTGCCAACAACTCTATTGAAAATTTGTTTAGATTTTGTAACATTATGTTAGACTAGCTGCATTTCTGTTTCTGTTGGGAGGGAGGAACGTAAAGTATGTAAAAGGGCTGTGTTGTTGGTACTTGACTTTGGTATAGCAGTGAATGAAAATTTGGAAGGAAGAATTGACAGATTGTCTGCACAGAGCAAGACAAATTTGAAAATACTACTGTGGAAAGGAGCTCTGAAGAGTTTCTTGAAAGGGAAGCAGTTATAAATGGTGCAGAATCCAGTGTAGCTAAGTTCCAATGCATAGTGTAGCAGACTAAGGTCTGTCTTTATTGTTGAAAATCTGTATGTATAGTGGTTAAGAGCACAAACTCTGGAGCTGAACTGTGTAAATTCAAATCCCAGCTCAAATCCAAGTTCAGATAATAGCTATGACTTCAGACAAATTGTTTGACTTCTCTTTGCCTTAGTTTCCTAATCTGTAAAATCTGTAAAAATAATGCACAGACTAAACATGTTCTTGCCATATAATCCAGCAGTTATGCTCCTTGATGTTTACCCAAAGGAGCTGAAAAACCTTTGTCCACACAAAAAAGCTGTACACAAATGTTTATAGCCACTATATTCATAAATGCCAAAACTTGTAAACAGCCAAGTTGTTCTCCAGTAGGTGAGTGAATAAACTGGTACCTTTAGAGAATGGAATATTATTCAGCACTAAAAAGAAATGCACTTTCAAGCCCTGAAGACATGGAAGATGTTAACTGCATATTAGTAAGTGAAAGCCAATCTGAAAAGGCTACATAATGTATGATTTCAACTCTATTGCATTCCGGAAAAGCCAAAGTCTGGAGACAGTGAACAGATTAATTATTACTGGGATGGGGTATAGAGTGTAACTAAGTGGAGCACTGAGGATGTTTAGGGCAGACACAGTACTGTGTATGATACTATAATGGTGGATACATACCATGATTCTTTGTGACCCCATAGACTGTAGCCCACCAGGCTCCTCTGTCTGTGGAATTCTCCAGGCAAGAATACTGGAATGGGTTGCCATTTCCTACTCCAGGGGCTCTTCCCAACCTAGGGATTGAACCCAGGTTCCTGGTGTCTCCTGCTTTGGCAGGGGGTTCTTTACCACCAGCACCACCTGGGAAACCTATGCATGTCATACATTTGTCTAGTTTCATAGAGTGTCCAATGCCAAGAGTGAATCCTAAGGTAAACTATTGACTCTGGGTGATTATGACGTATCAGTGTAGGTTCTTCTGTTATAACAAATGTACCGCTTTGGTTGGGGGGTGTTGATAATGAGAGAGGCTGGGCATGTGGGAAATAGGCCGGTGGTTTAGGGGAAAATCTCTGTACCTTCTACTCAGTTTTGCTATGGATCTAAAACTTCTCTAAAATTAAACTAAGTATTAAAATGGAAATAATGGTGATACTCATCTAATAATATTGTCATGGATATTATGAGTTGAGATATATAAAGCATTTGGAACAGGGCTTGGCGTTAAGTAAGCATATGTGTTATTATGTTATTCATGAGCATAAAAATATATAGGTTGCATAGGTTCACTCATAGCCTTAGGCTTGCATCTGTTTTTCCCCATACAAACTTAAAATTTTCAGCCACAGAAGCTTTTATCATGATTGCTGTGTAGAATCTAATCATTTCAATTGTATTTCTTTAAGTGTGACAGAAAGCCTCTTACCAGAATGAGCTGGAGAGTAAGTTGATGATAGAAATTGTTAGACCAAATTTAACAAATCCTTTTGAGGATGGGCCAAAGAATCTGCATTTTCCACAAGCGCTCAAGGTGATTCTGATGCACATTGGAGTGCTAGTGCTTTGAGAGTCTAGGAAGAATATACCATACTTCTGATATCTCAGGCACTTATTAATACAATCCCTGTAAATTCTCTCCCCAAAATACATGTATAAATTTTGGCAGATCACTATGTATCTGGAAGATGGAAGAGAAAGTAGTGACCTAAGAACTATTTAGTTCACTTCAGAACCTGGTCTCTTGTGTGAAATGACTTTTTTATGTAGTAGAACATTTTTTGTATCAAAAATCATCTTACTTTATGATGATGATTCTTAACAATATGAGTCACAGTCCATTGGTGTTCTGACTTTCAAGTATTAGGTACTAATTAATGAACATGTGATTAGCCCTAAGCAGTTAAGTCATTTTGAGGGACATTTTGGGATAAAAGCAAACTGTATGATAGAGTAAGCAAAATATCTGTCATAAGAAACAAGAAATGAAATTCAGGTATGATTTGCAGTGAAATGATAGGATTACTATTTATCCCCCTTTTATACTGAATCTACAACCAAGCATATAAAATAAATTCATTTGTGAATTGAGATAATGTTTTTATAAATCTTGAGAAACTCAACCATTACTAACTGTTGGTAGGACTGTTTTACAGATAATGAAGGGAATACAAATTCTAATAATAGCAAAAAAATGAAGTGAATACAGACTTAGACAGTAAAGAAAAAGATTACAGGTACTGGCTTGTAAATGAAAATAAACAAGTGTTTATCGAATACCTATATACCAGACATTGTGCTGGTAATACACCCACACACACAAACATACAACCTCTCTTCATCTTCACAACATCTTAAGACAATAGGTATAATAACCCTCATTTTACAGAAGATAAAATTGTAGCTCAAAATGGTTCATATGGCAGACAGTACAGAGTTAGGATATAAACACACAGAACATTGGATTGTACCATGTCGTTTAACTAACTTAGTTAAGCTGTGTATAATTGGACTGTAAATTAATGGTTTTATGGAGAGTCAGTGCACAAATGAGCACTTTTGCAGAGTTCTCCTAGATTTGAGTTATTTGAAGAGGGCCAAGGGGGTTTCTGCTTCCAAACAAGATGAAATAACAGAGACCAGAATTACCCTCCTGCCTGAAATAACTATAAAACCAGACAAAATATGTAAAAATGGTTTTGGACTTTGAAAAGCAGGCAGCTTGGAATCATGATCTTTGAGAGAGGACAAGCAAACGTGGTGAGCTTCAGGTTGCACCAGCTGCCTCCCTGGAAGCAGTTTGCATGCTGCAGTGTGGGGAGTACCTAAACGAAGCCTTCTTGGAGACGTGTAGAGAGCCAGGATGGCTAGAATTTGCAGTGTAGTATGGAGAGAAGGGATAGCGTGAAGAGAGGCTATAGAAACATGTGGAGGACCCTCAAGTTTTTGCTGGCCTAGAGTATTTGGCTGATCTGCACAGACTACCCAAGACTAGGGAAAGATACAGGAAGAAGTAGACAGAACAGTTCCAGGGCACTCAGGGGGCTGGAAATAGTTCATGTTCCCACCAGTCAGAGAAGAAAAGCCTCATGTATGATACCCAGAGCAGCAGGTGGAAGCCTTACAAAGTTGTGGCCTTAAGCAATGGGCTAAATTAGCCTAAACTGAGGGCAGCTGTGGAGCTGCCATACTAATTTAAGATAACTAGTCTAATGAGGCAGGAAAAAAGTCAGTAATTGAGACCTATTGAATAAATAATGAGGATTTCCTTGAGGAGAAAGAAGGATTAAGTAAAACAGGATAAAAGTATGACTGGTTGTTCAGGCAAACAGGAAAGCTGTTTAATTTGTAAACCAGTGGAACTGAGGCTACTAGAGTTTAGATGAAGGCATGTGATAAACAACTACAAGAAGAATGAAAGGGAATTTGCACTGAATACTTTTGATAGTGCTACAGATACAGATAGAGCTTCCTAGGTGGCGCTAGTGGTAAAGAACCCGCCTGCCCATACAGGAGACACGAGATGTAGGTTCAGTCCCTGGTTGGGATCAAGCCCCTGGAGAATGAAATGGCAAGCCATTCCAGTATTCTTGCCTGGAGATAAGGGTTGCAAAGACTTGCAACTAAAGTGACTTACCATGCATGCATGCATGCATACACAATACATGTATATAATATCTAACACAAAATAATTATTTTGTATTTTCCCTTGCATATTAGAATAAGCGTAAAGACAAGGCATGGAAAACTTGATTACAGGTATTTTTTGTTGTTTAGTTGCTAAATCATATCTGACTCTTTTGCAATCCCATGGACTATAGCCCTCCAGGCTCCTCTGACCATGGAGTTTTCCATGCAAGAATACTGGAATGAGTTGCCATTTCCTTCTCCAGGGGTTCTTCCTCACTCAAGAATCAAAGATGTATCTCCTGCATTGGCAGGTGAATTCTTTACTGCTGAGCCTCCAGGAATGCCCAGTTGCAGATATAGCTAAAGTGTAAAAATTAAAAATCATTCAAAAAATAATATAGGTCCCCTCTACTTCCAAGTTCTTCTACCTATATCATTTTTGCAGTTACTTTTAATTTTTAAGCTTTAGCTAGATCTTAATTAGCTAAAGCTTAAAATTAAAAATTGTTTTAAAAAAAAGGAAATGAAATAGGTGGCAGAACTTGGAAGTTGAGGGGAAAGGTGAAATGGAATAGTACAGATAAAACTACTTTTCTTATTTTGCAAGGTAAGGAATCGAGATACTGTGTAAAGTTGATAGAATAAAATATGATTAAAGGATGTTACTTAAAATTACAAAGATAATCAGAAGAATTAAAAATATTTTGGTGTGTTTAATGGAGAAAGATTTGGCATGGTGGGAGGTAAGTAGAGTAAATGAGCCAGTTTCCTCATTTTTTATACCAGGAATTCAATAATATGGTGAATCATTTTAAAGATGATAATAACCAGAAGTGTACATGTAGTCATTTCCCCTGGAAGAATTAAACCCAGTGTTTACATTTTTTACCTCTGGGGAGTAAAAGTTGGGCTGGAAAATAGGAATGGAGACTTTTCATTCTGTACCATTTATTTCATTATAAACTTTTATATATGCTTAATTATCTGTGTTTGAATGTCCATTTTTTAACCTCAAAATGTATTGCCAATCATCTTTAGCCTTTTTTTTTTAAAAAAAAACTATTGTATCTTGATGTGTCTTGGGACTTCTGAAAACACTAATGTGATGGTAAACCACATACACTGTGCAGGCAGGGGAGCTGATTGTTTTTGTTTTAAGTTTTGATGATCACAGCCCATCTGAGGATTAGATCTCAGCTCTGGGTACTAGGATATGAATAACTATAGAATTTAAATAGAAAGGGCATCCATGTCTATGAGGTCTAGAACTGCTGATGGATAGTCTGGGAAGATGTAATGCGAGAGTACATGATCGCCAGCCAGCTTTAGATATGTGGAACAAAGGGTTTATTATTCTGTGTGGTCTCAGAGCAGATATTTACAGAGTAGCCACATAAAAAGAGTTTTTTACTAGAATCATGTGATGATGTCACTGTTACTTTTCAAAGACATTGTGGAAAGAATGCTCCTGTGGGTTAGGATTCTAATAGAGGACTTGTGAGGTTCCTCACAAATTTGAATTTCTGAGGGCTGAGTTGAGAAGAAAGTTTTAATACAGTAGTCCACAATCTTATTTGTACTTTTTACTACCCAAAGGGTAAGATTAATTCAACACTATTTAAAGCCATTTTGGAGGTTGTTTCTTTGGCCACTCGGTGCAGCATATGGGATCTTAATTCCCAGATCAGGGATCAAACCTCTTCCCCTACATTGAAAGTATGTAGTCTTAACCACGGGACCACCAGGGAAGTTCCTAAAGCCGTGTTTTCAATGGGGTTTAGGTGTTAGATCCATGAAATTCAGTCTAATATGCCATTTCACCTCAAGAGATATGAATGCAGTGAATGTGTCCCTTATTCCCCTTTTCAAGAGACAGAGCAAGTCATGGCTTCTCCTCTTGAGACCCTATGGTGTGTAGGGAAGCCAGTCCAGTAGTCGCATTTTACTGCATCACAACTGAAGAGCTTAGGGTGGCTTCAGGAAAGACTTAACAGAAAAAGTGACAGCTAGGTCTGTCTTGTCACCACATGCTGGATCACCTGGGACATGCTTCATAACTCCTCATCTACCGAACAATTCTGACTGCTCTAAAAATCCCATGGTTCTAAAATGGTGGTAATTGTTTTTTTGGGGTCAAAATATGTTTTAAAGGTCCAGAATTTTGAAAAGTAATAT
This sequence comes from Cervus canadensis, assembly GCF_019320065.1. Lineage (NCBI taxonomy): Eukaryota > Metazoa > Chordata > Mammalia > Artiodactyla > Cervidae > Cervus > Cervus canadensis. Next base: position 18,413,687 of record NC_057415.1, read on the forward strand.
AAAAATATTTAATGTAAATCTGATCTTAGTGGGTATTCTTTTAAATTAAATTTTTGCTAATGAGTGTCCTGGAACAACTTGTTCCATTAGTCCATTGACTTCTTGTCTTTATGTAATATTTGTTTGAAATATTATGTACATTATAAAGTTTTATATTAATTAGTATGATACCAGATTTGTGATATGAATATTACAGGAATTTCTTTTATCTTTCATGGTAGAATACATTTATGATTTTAATTTCTGTATTTCTTTTGAAGGGAGACAGTTTCATCAAGTAGGACTTGAAAATTTTATACCTATTGAGCATATAAAACTTGATTTTAGAAATAAAATTTTAGTGAATTTGAAATTCTCAGCGGGTCACTGAAATTTGTGAAGTGATTTTTTTTTTCCACAAAAATCAATGCTCCAAGGAAAATATTATTTAATTACCACTTAGTTTATTGGTGCCAAAATTTTCAACAAATTTTAAAAGTATTTTTAAAAAATTAATAATCACATAAAAATTAGTCTTTGACCCCCTAGTCATTGATGCTCAAACAATAAACATGCCTTTTCAAAGAAAAATATTAAGATCATTATTCAGGAAAAAACTTTAATACTGTATGTGACTTTCTGTTGTATCGCAGTTAACTCTCCCCTTCTAGAAAATTCCAAGCTTCCAATCATGGCTTTCTGATTACTGGGGGCTTTCTGACCAGCCCCATCCAGGAGCCATCAGTAGCCCACCTAGAGTTAAGAGTTACCCCATTAGAACTAAAACAAAGAGTCTCCTAGGTTCCTTATCATTTAGGAATTTACAGAAGTCTAGTCGCTCTGTGTCAGGAACCAGGGAGCAGAAATCAATATGTGTTTTGTTTATTTCACAATCTGACACATAACAGGGGCTTCAAAAAAGTGATGATTTTTGCTTTTTGACACATTAAATGATTTACCAACTTTCCTCAGTTGAAACCATAGCAACACAGTGGTTAGCCATATAATTTACCATGAGATAGATGAAGACTGTTAACTGTAAAGTCATAAATTAGTAACCCTCACTGAACTGAATTAGTAAAGAAGGAGGGATTCTGTTTAATTCCCTAGTGTACCATTGTGTCCACAATAAATGTTACCCCTTGAGCCTAGTTCAAGTACAAATTCCTTTTTTAAGCATTGCACCTGCCCTCAAATTGGGCAGCCCTCTTGCTTGTCCCAGACTGCCTTGTGATACTTAGCACATGTTAGCATTATTTGTGTCTACATCTTATCTTCCCAACAATCTATAAATGTACAGGAAGAGTAGGTCTTATTTTTTTCTATCATTTCCTTATAGTCTAGCACAGCACTGTCCACTAGAATATTATATTCAAATTTGGATTCTCCAGTAACAACAAAAAGAATCAGAAAAATAATTTTAATAATTTATTTAACCTAATATATTTTAAAATATTTAAATGTTAAATCCGTGTAAAAAAATAAATATTTTACATTCTTTTTTTGTGCCGTTCTCCAAAATCTTGTAGTTTATATCTATAGCATATCTCAGATCTATACTAGCCACATTTTAAATGCTCAGTAACCACTTAGTTAATGATTGCTGTATTAGATAGTAGAAGACTAGCACATTGTAAGTGATTAGCAAATAAATATTCCATAGGCAAAACTTCAAAAAGTAATCTTTTCCCCCCAACAGACTACCATGGCTGCAGGAGCCTTGCCTCAAAATGAACAACCATATTCTACATTGGTGAATAACAGTGGATATGCTGCAAACATGAAAGGTAATAGTTCTTTTTTTATTATTTTGTACTTTGTTTTATTTTACTTTATTTTTTCTTAAATTTATTTTTTAATTGGAGGAAAATTGCTTTATAATCTTATGTTGGTTTCTGCCATACAACAACTTGAATAAGCCATAATTATACATATACTGCCTCCCTCTTGAGCCTCCCTCCCTTCCCCCTTTCCACCCTACCAGGTCATCACAGAGCACCAGGCTGGGCTCTTATAGCCACTTCCACCAGCTATCTGTTTTACCCATGATAGTGTATATATGTCAATGCTACTGTCTCCATTCGTCCCACCCTCTTCTCCACTGTCTCCACAAGTCCATTCTGTACATCTGTGTCTCCATTACTCACATGCAGATAGGTTCATCAGTATCATTTTTCTAAATTTTGTATATATACATTTGATATATGATATGTATTAACTTACTTCACTATGTATAACAAGCTCTAAGTTCATCGACCTCACTACCACTAACTCAAATTTGTGACCCCATGGACTATATTGTCCATGGAATTCTCCAGGCCAGAATACTGGAGTGGGTAGCTGTTCCCACCTCCAAGGGATCTTCCCAACCCAGGGATTGAACCCAGGTCTCATGCCTTGCAGGCGGATTCTTTACCAGCTGAGCCACCAAGGAAGCCCTTTTATTTTTATGGCTTAATAATCCATTGTATACATGTACATCTTCTTTATCCATTCATCTGTTGATGGACATCTAGGTTCCTTCTGTGTCCTGGCTATTATAAGTAGTGTTGCAATGAACACTAGGGTACGTGTGTCTTTTTGAATTGTGGTTTTATCAGGGTATATCCCCAGTAGTGGGAGTGCTGGATCATATGGTAGATTTATTCCTAGCTTCTTAAGAAATCTCCATAATGGCTGTATCAGTTTACTTTTCCACCAGCTGTGCAGGAGGGTTCCCTTTTCTGCATATCCTCTGTAACATTTGTTGTTTGTAGACTTTTGATCATGACCATTCTGATTGGTTTTTGCCAAGAGAATGCACTGGTCATAGTAAACACCCTCTTCCAACAACACAAGAGAAGACTACAGATGGACATCACCAGGTGGACAATACTGAAATCAGATTGATTATATTATTTGCAGCCAAAGATGGAGAAGCTGTATACAGTCAGCAAAAACAAGACCCGGAGCTGACTGTGGCTCAGATCACGAGCTCCTTATTGCCAGATTCAGACCTAAATTGAAGAAAGTAGGGAAAACCACTAGACCATTCACGTATGACCTAAATCAAATTCCTTACGATTATACAGTGGAGGTGATAAATAGATTCAAGGCATTAGATCTGTTAGACAGAGTGCCTGAAGAACTAGATGGAGGTTCGTGACCCTGAACAGGAGGCAGTGATCAAGACCATCCCCAAGAAAAAAAATGCACAATGGTTGTCTGAGGAGGCATTATAAATAGCTGAGAAAAGAAGAGAAGCAAAAGGCAAAGGAGAAAAGGAAAGATATACCCATTTGCATTACTTTGTCAACAAAGGTCTGTCTAGTCAAGGCTTTGGTTTTTCCAGTGATCATGTATGGATGTGAGAGTTGGACTATAAAGAAAGCTGAGTGCTGAAGAATTGATGCTTTTGAGCTGTGGTGTTGGAGAAGACTCTTGAGAGTCTTGGACTGAAAGGAGATCCAACCAGTCCATCCTAAAGGAGATCAGTCCTGGGTGTCCATTGGAAGGACTCATGTTAAAGCTGAAATTCTAATACTTTGGCTACCTGATACAAAGAGCTGACTCATCTGAAAAGACCCTGATGCTGGGAAAGACTGAGGGCAGGAGGAGACGGGGACGACAGAGGATGAGATGGTTGGATGGCATCACCGACTCAATGGACATGGGTTTGGGTGGCCTCTGGGAGTTGGTGATGGACAGGGAGGCCTGGCGTGCTGCGGTTCATGGGGTTGCAAAGAGTTGGACATGACTGAGCAACTGAACTGAACTGAACTGAATGCAGAGTTCCAAAGAATAGCAAGGAAAGATAAGAAAGCCTTCTTCAGTGATCAATGCAAAGAAACTGAGGAAAGCAATAGAATGGGAAAGACTAGATATCTCTTCAAGAAATTAGAGATACCAAGGGAACATTTCATGCAAAGATGGCACAATAAAGGACAGAAATGGTATGGACCTAACAGAAGCAGAAGATATTAAGAAGAGGTGGTAAGAATACACAGAAGAACTGTACAAAAAAGATCTTCATGACCCAGATAATCACCATGGTGTGATCACTCACCTAGAGCCAGACATGCTGGAATGCAAAGTCAAGTGGGCCTTAGGAAGCATCACAATGAACAAAGGTAGGGGAAGTGATGGAATTCCAGTTGAACTATTTCAAATCCTGAAAGATGATGCTGTGAAAGTGCTGCATGCAATATGCCATCAAATTTGGAAAACTCAGCAGTGGCCACAGGACTGGAAAAGGTCAGTTTTCATTCCAATCCTTAAGAAAGGCAATGCCAAAGAATGCTCAAACAACCACACAATTGCACTCATCTCACACGCTAGCAAAGTAATGTTCAAAGTTCTCCAAACCAGGCTTCAACAATGCGTGAACCATGAACTTTCAGATGTTCAAACTGGATTTAGAAAAGGCAGAGGAACCAGAGATCAAATCGCCAGCATCCTTTGGAACATTGAAAAAGCAAGAGAGTTCCAGAAAAACATGTGCTTCTGCTTTATTAACTATGCCAAAGCCTTTGACTGTGTGGATCACAACAAACTCTGGAAAATTCTGAAAGAGATGTGAATACCAGACCCCCTGACCTGCCTCCTGAGAAATCTGTATGCTGGTCAAGAAGCAACAGTTAGAACTGGACATGGAACAACAGCCTAGTTCCAAATAGGGAAAGGAGTACGTCAAGGCTGTATATTGTCACCCTGCTCATTTGAATTATAAGCAAAGTACATCATGAGAAATGCTGGGCTGGATGAAGCACAAGCTGGAATCAAGATTGCTGGGAGAAATATCAATAATCTCAGATATGCAGATAATACCACCCTTATGGCAGAGAGCGAAGAAGAACTAAAGAGCCTGTTGATGAAAGTGAAAGAGGAGAGTGAAAAAGTTGGCTTAAAACTCAACATTCAGAAAACTAAGATCATGGCATCCAGCCCCATCAGTTCATGGCAAATAGATGGGGAAACAATGGAAACAGTGAGAGACTTTGTTTTTGGAGGCTCCAAAATCACTGCAGATGGTGATTGCAGCTGTGAAATTAAAAGATGTTTGCTCCTTGGAAGAAAAGTTATGAGCAACCTAGACAGCATATTAAAAAGCAGAGACATTACTTTGCCAACAAAGTTCTGTCTAGTCAAGGCTATGGTGTTTCCAGTAAGTCATGTGTGGATGTGAGAGTTGGCTATAAGGAAAGCTGAGCATCGAAGAATTGATGCTTTTGAACTGTGGTGCTGGAGAAGACTCTTGAGAGTCCCTTGGACTGCAAGGAGATCCAACCAGTCCATCCTAAAGGAGATCAGTCCTGAATATTGATTGGAAGGACTGTTGCTGAAGCTGAAACTCCAATACTTTGGCCACGTGATGTGAAGAATTAACTCATTTGAAAAGACCCTGATGCTGGGAAAGACTGAATGCAGGAGAAGGGGATGACAGAGGATGAGATGGTTGGATGGCATCACCAACTCAATGGACATGAGTATAGGTAAGCTCCGGGAGTTCGTGATGGACAGGGAGGCCTTGTGTGCAGCAGTCTGTGGGGTCGCAAAGAGTTGGACATGACTGAGCAACTGAACTGAACTGATTCTGACTGGTGTTAGATGATACCTCATTATAGTTTTGCTTTACATTTCTCTAATAATAAGCCATTTTGAGCATCTTTCATGTGTTTATTGGCCATCTGTATGCCTTCTTTGGAGAAATACCTGTTTAGGTCTTCTGCCCATTTTTTGTTTGGATTGTTTATTTTTCTGGTATTGAACTGTCATAAGCTGCTTATATATTTTTAGAAATTAATCCTTTTTCAGTTGCTTCATTTGCAGTTATCTCTCCCATTCTACATGTTGTCTTTTCATCATTTAGTTTCACTTGCTGAGTGAGTGCTTGATTATTTAGAAGTGTTTTGTTTAGCCTCCATTTGTGTTTTTCTTGTAATTGATATCTAATCTTATAGCCTTATGTAAGTGTTGTTACCATTGATGTGTGGTTTTAAAGTCCCTTAGTATTTCTGTGATACTGTAAATTTCTTCCTTTATGTATATTCATATTTGCTTTATGTATTTAGGTGCTCCTATGTTGAGTACATATATTTACAACTTATAAATCTTCTTGGTTTGTTCCCTGGATATTGTGTTCTTTGTCTGTTGTAACAGTATAAGTGTTGCTACTCCAACTTTCTTTTGATTTCCATTTTCCTGAAATAACTTTTCCTGTCCCCTTTCAGTCTGTATCTGTCTCTAGATCTCACGTGGGTCTCTTGTAGGCATCATATTTATGGAACTTGTTTTTGTTAGCTATTAGCTTTTGCTTGTCTGTAAAGCTCTTCATTTCTCCATCAAATCTGACCAAGAGCCTTGCTGAGCATTCTTGGTTGTAGGTTTTTGCCTTTCATCACATTAAGTATTTCCTGCCACTCCCTTTTGGCCTGCAGAATTTCAGCTAAAAAATCAGCTGATAAACTTATGAGAGTTCTTTTGTATATAACTTGTTGCTTTTTCCTTGCTACTTTTAATATTCTCTCTTTAACTTTTGTCATTTTAATTGCAGTATGTCTTGCTTGGTGTTTTCCTCTGGAATAATCCTAGTGGGACGCTGCACTTCCTAGACTTGAGTGAGTGATTTCCTTTCCCGGGTTAGGAAAGTTTTCAGCTATTATATCTTCAGGTATCGTCTCAGGCCTTTTCTCTCTCTGTCTTCTTCTGGGACCTCTATAATGCAAATATTATTGCACTTGATGTTGTCCCAGAGATCTCTTTAACTGCCCTCTTTTCTTTTTATTCTTTTTTCTATTCAGAGTCAGTGATTTCCACCATTTGTCTTCTAGATCCATTCCTCTTATCATTTAGTCTGCTATTAAGTTCTTTTAGTATACATTTCAACTGCTACATTCTTTAACTGTGTTTAGTCACTCTTTATATTTTTTAAGACTTTGTTTAAAAACTTCTGACTTCTCACTCTGTGCATACATTCTTCTCCCAAGTTCTTCCATCATCTTCAGGATTGTTCCTCTGAACTATTTCTTGAGTAGATTGACTGTTTCCACTTTACTTTGTTTTTCTTCTGGAGTTTTATCTTGTTCCTACATCTGGAACATTTTCCTTTGCCATTTCACTTTGTGTAAGTTATTTGTATTTTCAGGTATGTGATAGGTTAGTTATGTTTCTTGACCTGTGAGAAGTGGCCTGTGGGAGACATCCTATCTCAGCAGTGCATTTGTCTCTTGTCTAAGCTAGATGCTCTAGGGTTTCTCCCTGAGATGGGTGTGTGGGTTCTTCTGTTATGGGGGCTATATGTACAGTCTTGTAGGCTTGATTGGCCCCTAGCCCATTTGGCTTTCAGACCCTGCATTGTGCAAATCCTGCTGGTTGCTGTTCAGCGAGACAGCACAAGGTCTGGTCACAAGGCAGCTGGCTGCAGAACCCTAGTGAGCCTCAAGGCTAGTGCTGGCTCACTGGTGGGCAGAAACCAGGTCCCGAAGACTCCAGGGCTGTTGCTTGGCCACTGGTTGTTAAAGCCAGATCCTGGGGTTAGTGCTGGTCTACTGGTAGGCAGAGCCAGTTCCTGGAGTCCAATTATAGGACCAGGGATCCCAGAACTCATTTCAGGTAGTTGGTGGTAGGGGTGGGCAGGTTGCTTCCTAGACTTGATTATGGAGTGTGAGATGTCCTGAAGCTTGTGTTGGCCTGGTAGTGGACACAGCCAGAGCCCAGCTGCTCTCAAGGTACAGTCTGGCTTTCTGTGGATGTCCTGGATCTGCAAGCTGCAGGATTGTTGTTTCCTTTGATCTGCTGTCTGCTCCTTGTGGTAAGTGAAGCTGTTCTAGAGACTAGTGCAGGCTTCCTGGGGGGAAGGCCTGGTGCCTGCCTACTGGTGGGTGAAGCTGGGTCCTGGCCCTATGGTGGGTAGGGCCATGTCAGGGGCATATCTTAGAGGTGGCTGTGGGCTCAGGAAGTCTTTGGAAAGCCTGTCTGCTTATGAGTGTGCTGTGTCCCTCCACAGTTAGTTGTTTGGCCTGAGTTAGCCCAGCTCTAGTCCCTACAGGCTGTTGGATGAAGCCCATCTTACCAGTAGTCAGCCAGCATGGCAGCTACCAACAGCAGTATCACCTGGCAGAATGTTGCCAAGTATGACTGCCAAAGTGTTTATATCCCCAGGGTGAACCACAGCTGCCCTGACCTCTGCAGGAGATTCACCATGACCAGCAGGTGGATCTGGCTCAGGCTCTTGTCAAATGACTGGTTTTGCCCTGGATCTTGGTGTGTGTGATTTTATGTGTTTCCTTTAAGAGTAAAGTCTCTTTTCCCACAGTTCTTTGGGGCTCCTGAAATACCCCACTGGTGTTCAAAACCAAATGCTCTGGAGGCTTATCTTCCAGGGCTGGGGAGCCCCATGTAGGATTTAGAACACTTACTCACTGTGCAGTATCGTTACTCTCCAGTTGGTGGGTCATCCACCTGCACTCAGTTGGCTTCCATCGTGTCCAAGTCTTTGCAACCCCATGGACCATAGCCTTCCAGGCTCCTCTGTCCACAGGCTTTCTCCTGCAAGAATGCTGGAGTGGTTGCCATGCCCTCCTCCAGGATCATCCACCTGTGGATATGCAATATGATTATATTTTGAGTCTGCCCATCCTACCCATCTCTTGGTTCCGTCTCTGTCTTTAGTTGTAGGAGATCATTTCTGGTAGGTTCCAGTCTTTTTCATCCATGTTTTTTCTGCATATAGTTATGATTTTGGTGTGTTCATGAGAGGAGGTGGGCTCAGGGTCCTTCTACTCTGCCATCTTGGCCACTCTCTCCTTAGTCTTTTAAGAAACAATGTTGAAAACAATGTTTATCTCCTTCATTTTCCTCTTAAATTATCTGGCTGTTCCTCTCATCAAGCACCTGCTTGCAATTCAATCTTTCATTTCATTCTTCTGTTACTTGCCAGTGTCACTTATAAAGCCCATTCAGAAGCATGCTAGCCCTTCTTCTCAGTCTTTTTCTCTCTGTCATGGCCTTACAGTTCTGATTCTTACAAAGTTTCCCAGGAAAGGAAGGGTGCTGTTACTCAGACTCTTACTGCCACACTCACCCTCTCTCTTTCCTACTGGTGAAAGCTCTGAGCTGAAAGTACAACCCGATTTCCTGCCACTTTGGCATCACTGGTCTTGCTGCTACCAGTAGCAGTTAGCAAGAAACATGTTGAATAATTTTTCTTGGCAGTACCTCTTGCATGATTTTCTTACTGCCTACTTTGGATTTTGCTCAAGTTCATTTTAGTGCTCCTCTGTAGGGAACTTGGGAGGGTTGTCCCCCTCTGAGTACGGATTTGATAGTATAAGGAGAGGTTAAGAAATAAAGGTCTAGAGGTATTGGAGTTAAATGCTTGCTAGGAATAATTGGTTCGTGAAGTTGGTTATGCTTCTTGTTAGAATCTATCCACTCTGCCAGAGAGAGCTCTCTTTCATCAAGAAAACCAATGTTTTGCACTTCTGACCTTGTCTACCTGAAACTGTCACAACATTGTTAATTGACTATACTGCAATATAAAATAAAAAGCTTTAAAAGTAAATTCCAGATCTTTATAGATCATCTGTCTGTGCTGTGTCTGACTCTAAAGGGACTAATACTTCTGCTAACTACCATCTGTGGACAACTTCTATGTGCCAGGCTTACTACATATTCATGTCCCTGATTTTAGAAAGAAGAGGTACCTAAAACAAGTGCTTTCGTAATGGTGTCAGTTTGTTGCTTCTCTGGTAGAGGGGTTTTCCCCTGTGTACTTTCCAGTTAATGAATGTAAGAATTTGCTTAGCCTTTTCCCCTTTACTTTCTTCAGTTGGAATGTTACCTCTTAGTTGGTGTTTCTCACCCAGGATTCTCTTGACTTTTGAAGCGAAGCGGCTCTCGATTGTACAGGAGAGCCCTTAGCATTGAGAACATTTAGTATCTTTGCCCTCCTCATCTAGTAATGTCCCTAGGTCACAGTGACTATCAAAAAATCATGTACATTTCCAAATGTCCCCAGGAAGCTTGTAACCCCTGTTGTCATCCACTCAGTAAGCTGATTTTTACCTTCCCAAAAGCATCTTTTTTAAATAAAATTTTCCTTATTGTGTAAGTGTAGCTAATTTTTAATTAGGAAAAATTAGAAAAAAATTTAAAAACTTTATATCTAACTTTCTTAAAGTGCATCTCATTTATGAAGACAGTCAGTTATATGTTGTTAAGTTAACATTGGGATAAGGCTAGTATATTTTTTAAATGTTGACTAATAGGTGATGAGAAATTCTAACTAAGGGGTATATAAATAAAATACTTAAATGATTTTTAAAGGAAAATTGGAGTTTCATTCAGTATTGAATTAGCTTTGGAATTAAACAGACCTCAATTTAAATCTTGGTTCTACTACTTTTGGAGGGGAAAACTTATTTTGAGGAAATTTCAAATATTCCCAGAAGTATACAGAATACAATAAAGATTTCCAGGTGGGTACCACCCACCTGCCATGGAGGTACCATCCCCTGAGTAGGTACCATCACCCAACTTTAACAATATCAGATCACTAGCTTCCTCTACTCATTTCCCCTACCTCCATATTACTTCATTTGATTCATTAACCGTATATAATCATTGCAATAACTAAAAAAGTTAACAGTAGTTTCTTAGATATCTAAACATTGCGAAGATTTCTACTTGTCTCATAGATGTATCTTTAAATTGAGATCCAGCAGTATATATGATTTCATACATCACACATGATTGAGATGTATCTTACATCTCTTTTAAATTTGGGTTTCCCACAATCTCTTTTTCCTTACACTTTATTTGTTGAGTAAATCAGATTTTTTTTACTCTGTAGATTTTGCCATAATCTATATTTTGCTGATTATATCCTAATACTATTTACTATAAATTGAATTGATAGAAGGATGTAGAGTCTATAGTCAGGTTTTTTTTTATTGGCATGATATTTCATAGAAAGTGCTATATTCTTCCATCAGGATTCTCATGTAATCAGATTGTCCCTCTTCTTATAATGTTATTTCTTTTATTTTGAAATAATTTCCAACATACAGAAAGGCGCAAAAAATTTTTTGTCTATTTTTCAACCATAGACCCTCATTCAAATTTTATCAACTGTCTCTGTAATATCTTTTAGTACCGAAACTTTACTTGTCATGTTTTTTCAACTTCTTTTAATGACCATAATTTGTCCTTTCTTGACCTTTATGAAGATTACAGGCTACTTATTTTGCAGTGTTTCTCAGTTTGAGTTTGTCTACTGTTTCATCATAAGATTGAAATTTTTGACAGAAATATCACAGAAGTGATTCTGTGCTTTTTGTATTCTCCATCCTGTCAAGCAATTCAAGATACCATTTTGCAAAAAAAAAAAAACAAAACTGGAAATGTTAAGTTTGATCACATCAGTAAAGGTATATCTGCCAAAGATTTACCTATTATACATTATTCTTTTTCCCTTTATAATTAACATTTTATGGAGAGATCCACTGAGACCTTGTATATATCCTGGTCCTCATCCAGCTTTTACTCAGTAGTTTCAACTTTTAATTACTACTATGACAGATAACTGAATGGAGGTTTTCTAATTCCTTCTTTCCTTTGGCATTTCTTAGTTAGCATTCTGCTGTGAGGAAGAACTTTATTTTAGCTTTTATTTGTTCAGTTATTTCAGTGTAGGTTACTACTTTGTTCAGTGGAATATCATCCTTTACTATCATTTGTTTGGTGCTCAAACATGATACTATAATCTTTGGCAATTTATATTAGTGTATGTATATATGTATGTATGTGTATACACCTTAGTTATTTTTGTTTTTGTCTATGCATATTGAAAACCATGAATTAGTATTGGTACTTCATATTCTAATCCAACACTATATTATCATTCTAGCTTTGCCTGTTTTTATGTTTACAGTTCCCTTCTCCAAGAGTGAGAAACCTGGCTCTTATCCCCAATATGTCTGCTTATTTATTCAGCCCTCGTTTTCAAAACTAGTCTCTCAGCCCTGCTCAGCCATCATCTAGCTTAGCTCTTTTTTTTTCACATGGGGCCTACATTCTGCCAGATCATGTATCATATGCTATTAGATATCTTCCTGTGTTAGCTCTGACCTGTGCTAAATCACCCTCACTTAGCCTGCCTTGTGACTTTTTTCTTTGATTGTATATACATTTTTAATTAAAATATTGAGATAATTAAGTACTAACATGCAGTTGTAAGAAATAGTACAAAAATATCTCATTTACCCTTTACTCAGTTTCCACTAACAGTAACGATCTTACAAAATGTAGTACTATTTCGCAGCCAGTATACTGACATTGTTATAGTCAAGATACAGGACAGTTCCATCAAAACAAGGATTCCTTCTGTTGCCCATTTATAGCCAAACCCACTTCCACCCATAACTTTTGGCATAGGTTTCTTTGGGTGTGTCCTCTTTAAGCTTCATTTGACCAAGGCCAATCTTTGAGGTTTGTTCTTATCCCTTTTTGAGGGCTTACCTTTCTCAGCATGGAACCTCTGGGACAAAGGAGATGGGCTTAGGGCAGTCAGGGCTCCAGTACTTTCAGTGTGCCTTGTTGAAAACTATAGAATATTGCTGAAAAAAAATTAAAGATTTAAATAAATGAAAAGACATCCTGTGTTCATGATTTGGAAGAATTGCTAAGATGTCAGTACAACCCAACAGAATCTATAGATTCAATGCAATCACTATCATAAATCCCAATGATTTCTTTGCAGAAATAGAAAAATTCACCCCAAAATTTGCAGGGACTATTGAAAGACCCCCCAAATTGCCAAAATAATCTTGAAAAACAAGAACAAAGTTTAAGGACTTGCATCTTGATTTCAAAACTTTCTACAAAGATACAGTAGTTAAAGCGATGTGGTATTGGCATACACAAAGACATACAAACAAATGGAATGGAAAAGAGATCCCAGGAGCAAAAAACCTTGCAAATGTGGTCAGTGATTTTTGACAAGGGTGCCAAGGCTATTCAGTGGGAAAAAAATAATCTTTTTATCAGTTAGTAGTGAGAAAACTGTGTACACATGCAAAAAAAATGGTGTTGGACTCTTACCTTCTGCTATATATGAAAATTAACTCAAAAAACCTGAGAGAAAACAAGATGGCAGAGTAGAAGGACATGGAGCATACCTCTTCCCTCAAATACATCAAAAATTCATCTACATTTGGAGTAATTCTCACTGAATACCTACTGAATGCAGGTAGAAGATCTCCTACAACCCCAACTGCAAGAAAGATCAACATATAAAATGAGAGAAAAAAATGGTAATTGAGATGAGACCTGTGCCCCTTGGAGGGAACTGGGAAAAAGGAACGGTTCCTTCATCCTGGGAGCCTCCTTCATCATCTGGAAAGTCAGCTGGGACAGAGGCTCAGAGGAGAGTGCACCAGCAGGCTTGAGGTAGACAGTGCAGAGAAAGACCAGCCCAGATAGTCCTTGCCAACTTATGACACTTTCGAGCCCAAGTCATGCCCCTGCTGATGTGCTCAGTGGTGAGTGCTGCAACTTGAGCTTCAGCAGACAGACCCAGGGACAGGACTTGGTTTGGCTATGTGGAGACAGCCCAAAAGGCCTGAAATATGATCTGGGGATGTGTGTTCAAGATGGAACCCACGTCTGCCATAGGAGCACCATTGTCAGTGAGCTTGCAAGGGAGAGGCATGGCCCTCCAATAGTAGCTTTGTTCTCAGTGTGCTAAAAGCAGGAGTGATTTTGCTGCTACAAGATTTAGGAGCATGCAGGTGCTATCAGGTTGCCCACATGTGGAAGCGGCTGAGATCTGAGCCAGTTACCAGCACTCTCAAAGTGGATTCAAGGCATAGCTTTTGGCGGGTTTTCAAGCCTGCAACTTTGTGGGGGCAATGACTGAGGGACATCCACGCTGACTACTGGCAGTCCCACTGCTGAGGTGTGTCAAATATGAGCAGCAGCAGACTTTGTGGCTGCACACACGTGGAAGTGGCACCGAAATCTGAGCCAATTACCAGCTTTCCCACCGTGAAAGTGGGGCCAAAGACAGTGCCTCCAATAGTGTACTTTGTGGGTGCACACACTGGGTGGCAGTTGACATCACTGAGCACAGTGGACAAGTCCTGGAGAGGAATATGCAGCAGCTTCTTTCCCACAAGGGGTAGTCCAAGCCCGAGTACCTCATACTGCAGCCTAGGACTAGAGCTGGGGGCTTCTAGTCCTACAGCTGAGGAGCAAATCCTGCCCCCAGCAGGGCTGCGACTATCAAAGAACAAGGAGAAGGCTCTACCCAACATTGACTGCACGCTCTGGTCACCATAATACCAAACACACACACCCTTCTCTCCCAAATACCAAACACACATACACACACCCTTCTCTCCCAAATACCAAACACACACACACACACACACACACACACACACACACGCACCCTTCTCTCCCAAATACCAAACACACACACAAACATACACACACACACACACACCCTTCTCTCCCAAGAGGATAATGGCCAGGACACCCTGAGGAAAGACATGGCAGGCATCCATACCAAATACAGCCCATGCACCAAAATTACTGAACACATGCATGCTGAACAAGAACACTCCCAAATAAAAACAGATAAAGGCCCAATATCACTGATGAACATAGATGCAAAAATCCTTGACAAAATTTTAGCAAACAGAATGCAACAGCATATTAAAAAGATCATACATCATGACGAAGTGGGCTTTATTCCAAGGATGCAAGGATTCTTCAGTATTTGCAAATTAGTCAATGTGATACACCATATTAACAAAATAAAAACTAATGATTATCTCAATAGATGCAGAGAAAGCCTTTGACAAAGTTCAACACATATTTATGATAAAAACTTCCCAGAAAGCAGGCGTAGAAGGAACATGCCTCAACAGAATAAAAGCCATAAACAACAAATCTACAGCAAACATTATCCTCGATGGTGAAAAATTGAAAGAAGTTCTCCTAAAATCGGGAACAAGACTAGGATGCTCACTCTCACCGCTACAATTCAACATAGTTTTGGAAGTCCTAGCTACAGCAATCAGAGAAGAAAAGGAAATAAAAGGAAGTAAAGATTGGAAAAGAAGTAAAACTCTCACTGTTTGCAGATGACATGATCCTCTACTTAGAAAACCCTAAAGACACCACCAGAAAATTACTAGAGCTAATCAATGAATATAGTAAAGTTGCAGGATATAAAATTAATACACAGAAATCTCTTGCATTCTTATACACTAACAATAAGAAAATAGAGAAATTAAGGAAACAATCCCCTTCTATAAAAGAAATAAAAAATGATACAAATAAATGGAGAAATATACCATGCTTATAAATTGGAAGAATCAATATAGTGAAAATGAGTATACTACCCAAAGCCATCTATAGATTCAGTGCAATCTGTATCAAGCTACCAACAGTATTTGTCCCAAAACTAGGACAAATAATTTCACAATTCGTATGGAAACACAAAAAACCTTGAACAGCCAGAGCAATCTTGAGAAAGAAGAATAGAACTGGAGGAATCAACCTGCCTGACTTCAGACTATACTACAAAGCTACAGTCATCAAGACAGTATAGTACTGGCACAAAGACAAATATAGATCAGTGGAACAAAATAGAAAGCCCAGAGATAAATCCACACACTTATGGACACCTTAGGTGCTGGAGCAGCGAGCAGCAACTGAGTGGTACTGGAGCAGCTGAGGGGAGAAGGAGATACCCCACTTCCAAGATCTGGAGCAGCGGCTGTGAGGAGATACCCCACGTCCAAGTCAGAGAAACCCCAGTAAGACGGTAGGCGCTGGAGCAGCTGTGAGGAGATACCCCATGTCCAAGGGCAAAGGAGAAGCCCCAGCAAGATGGTAGAAGGGGCAAATTCGTGTTTAGAATCAAACGCCATTCCCGCCAGAGACGCTAAAAGGGCTCAAATAAACCTTGTGTGCACCAGGACCCATGGACCCCACAGAGACTGAGAGAGAACTGTGTTTGAGCATCTCCTGTGGAGGTAAGGGTCAGCAGTGGACTGCCACAAGGACAGGGGCTCTGGGTGCAGCAGACTTGGGTATGGAATAAACCCTCTTGGAGGAGGTTGCCATTAACCCCACCATAGAGCTGCCAGAACTTAAAGAGGACTGGGAACTAGATACTTGGAGGGCACAAACAGAACATTGTGCACCAGGACCCAGGAGAAAGGAGCAGTGATCCCACAAGAGTCTGACCCAGACTTGCCTGTGAGTTTCCAGGAGTCTCCAGCGGAGGTGTGGGTTGGTGGTGGCCTGCTGCAGGGTTGGGGGCACTGAGTTTAGCAGTACCTGCATGGGATCTTTTGAAGGAAGTTACCATTATCTTCATTACCTCCACCATAGTTTGGCCCCAGATAAATAGCAGGGAGGCAACACAGCTCCACTCATCAACAGAAAGTTGAATTAACAATTTACTGAGCATGGCCCTGCCCATCAGAACAAGACCCAGTTTCCCCCTCAGTCAGTCTCTCCCATCTGGAAGCTTCCATAAGCCTCTTATTCTTCTCCATCAGAGGGCAGACAGACTGAAAACCACAATCACAGAAAACTAACCAATCTAATCACATGGACCACAGCCTCACCTAACTCATTGAAATTATGAGCCAAGCCGTGTAGGGCCACCCAAAATGGATAGGTCATGGTGGAGAGTTCTGACAAAATGTGGTCCACTGGAGAAGGGAATGACAAACCACTTCAGTATTCTTGCCTTGAGAACCCCATGAACAGTATGAAAAGGCAAAAAGATAGGACACTGAAAGATGAACTCCCCAGGTGGGTAGGTGCCCAATATGCTACTGGAGATCAGTGAAGAAATAATTCCAGAAAGAATGAAGAGATAGAACCAAAGCAAAAACAACACCCAGTTGTGGGATGTGACTAGTGATAGAAGCAAGGTCCAATGCTGTAAAGAGCAATATTGCATAGGAACCTGGAATGTTAGGTCCATGAATCAAGGCAAATTGGAAGTGGTCAGACAGGAGATGGCAAGAGTGAACATCAACATTTTAGGAATCACTGAACTGAAATGGACTGGAATGGGTGAATTTAACTCAGATGACCATTATATCTACTACTGTGGGCAAGAATCCCTTAGAAGAAATGGAGTAGCCTTCATAGTCAACAAAAGATTCTGATATGCAGTACTTGGATGCAATCTCAAAAACAATAGAATGATCTCTGTTCGTTTCTAATACAACCCATTCAATATCACGGTAATCCAAGTCTATGCCCTGACCAGTAATGCTGAAGAAGCTGAAGTTGAACCGTTCTGTGAAGACCTAAAAGACCTTATAGAACTAACAGCTGAAAAATATTTCCTTTTCATTATAAGGGACTGGAATGCAAAAGTAGGAAGTCAAGAAACACCTGGCATAGAGCTGCTGGTAGTAGTCTCTTATGATCCTTTGTATTTCAGTGTTGTCTGTTGTGATCTCTCCATTTTCATTTCTAATTTTGTTAATTTGGTTCTTCTCTCTTTGTTTCTTAATGAGTCTTGCTAACGGTTTGTCAATTTTGTTTATCTTATAAAAAAACCAGCTTTTAGCTTTGTTGATTTTTGTTATGGTCTCTTTTGTTTCTTTTGCATTTATTTATGCCCTAATTTTTAAGATTTCTTTCCTTCTACTAACCCTGGGTTTCTTCATTTCTTCCTTCTCTAGTTGCTTTAGGTGTAGAGTTAGGTTATTTATTTGACTTTTTTCTTGTTTCTTGAGGTAAGCCTGTAATGCTATGAACCTTCCCCTTAGCACTGCTTTTACAGTGTCCCATAGGTTTTGGGTTGTTGTGTTTTCATTTTCATTCATTTCTATGCATATTTTGATTTCTTTTTTGATTTCTTCTATGATTTGTTGGTTATTCAGAAGCGTGTTATTTAGCCTCCATATGTTTGAATTTGTAATAGTTTTTTTCCTGTAATTGAAATCTAATCTTACTGCATTGTGGTCAGAAAAGATGACTGGAATGATTTCAATTTTTTTAATTTACCAAGGCTAGATTTATGGCCCAGGATGTGATCTATTCTGGAGAAGGTTCTGTGTGCACTTGAGAAAAAGGTGAAATTGATTGTTTTGGGGTGAAATGTCCTGTAGATATCAATTAGGTCTAGCTGGTCCATTGTGTCATTTAAAGTTTGTGTTTCCTTGTTAATTTTCTGTTTAGTTCATCTATCCATAGGTGTGAGTGGGGTATTAAAGTCTCCCACTATTATTGTGTTATTGTTAATTTCCCCTTTCATACCCGTTAGCATTTGCCTTACATTTTGCGGTGTTCCTATGTTGGATGCATATATATTTATAATTGTTATGTCTTCTTCTTGGATTGATCCTTTGATCATTATGTAGTGTCCTTCTTTGTCTCTTTTTACAGCCTTTATTTTAAAGTCTATTTTATCTGATATGAGTATTGCAACTCCTGCTTTCTTTTGGTCTCTGTTTGCGTGAAATATTTTTTTCCAGCCCTTGACTTTCAGTCTATATGAAACAAATGGGACTTAATCACACTTAAAAGCTTTTGTACAACAAAGGAAACTATAAGCAAGGTGAAAAGACAGCCTTCAGAATGGGAGAAAATAATAGCAAATGAAGAAACAGACAAAGGATTAACCTCAAAAATATACAAGCAACTCCTGCAGCTCAATTCCAGAAAAATAAATGACCCAATCGAAAAATGGGCCAAAGAACTAAACAGACATTTCTCCAAAGAAGACATACAGATGGCTAACAAATACATGAAAAGATGCTCAACATCATTCATTATCAGAGAAATGCAAATCAAAACCACAGTGAGGTACCATTACACGCCAGTCAGAATGGCTGCTATCCAAAAATCTACAAGCAATAAATGCTGAAGAGGGTGTGGAGAAAAGGGAACCCTCTTACACTGTTGGTGGGAATGCAAACTAGTACAGCCGCTATGGAGAACAGTGTGGAGATTCCTTAAAAAACTGGAAATAGAACTGCCATATGACCCAGCAATCTCACTCCTGGGCATACAAACCGAGGAAACCAGATCTGAAAGAGACACGTGTACCCCACTGTTCATCGCGGCACTGTTTATAATAGCCAGGACATGGAAGCAACCTAGATGCCCATCATCAGACGAATGGATAAGAAAGCTGTGGTACATATACATAATGGAATATTACTCAGCCATTAAAAAGAATACATTTGAATCAGTTCTAATGTGGTGGATGAAACTGGAGCCCCTTATACAGAGTGAAGTAAGCCAGAAAGATAAACACCAATACAGTATACTAACACATATATATGGAATTTAGAAAGATGGTGATGATAACCCTATATGCAAAACAGAAAAAGAGACACAGATGTATAGAACAGACTTTTGGACTCTATGGGAGAAGGCGAGGGTGGGATGATCTGAGAGAACAGCATCGAAACATGTATATTATCAAGTGTGAAACAGATCGGCAGTCCAGGTTGGATGCATGAGACAAGTGCTCGGGGCTGGTGCACTGGGATGACCCAGAGGGATGGGATGCAGAGGGAGGTGGGAGGGGGGTTCAGGATAGGGAACACATGTAAATCCATGGCTGATTCATGTCAGTGTATGGCAAAAACCACTACAATATTGTAAAGCAATTAGCCTCCAACTAATAAAAATAATTGGGAAAAAAAAAAAAAACACCTGGAGTAACAGGCAAATTTGGCCTTGGAGTACAGAATGAAGCAGGACAAAGGTTAATAGAGTTTTGCCAAGAGAACAGGCTGGTCATAGCAAACACCCTCTTCCACAACACAAGAGAAGACTCTACACATGGACATCACCAAATGGTCAACACTGAAATCAGATTGATTATATTCTTTGCATTCAAAGATGGAAGCTCTATACAGTCAGCAAAAACAAGACCCAGAGCTGACTGTGGCTCAGATCATGAACTCCTTATTGCCAAATTCAGACTTCAATTGAAGAAAGTAGGAAAAACCACTAGACCTTTCAGGAATGACCTAAATCAAATCCCTTACGATTATATAGTGAAAGTGAGAAATAGATTTAAGGGACTAGATCTGATAGAATACCTGATGAACTGTGGACAGAGGTTCATGACATTGTACAGGAGACAGGGATCAAGACCATCCCCAAGAAAAAGAAATGCAAAAAAGTGAAATGGCTGTCTGAGGAGACCTTACAAATAGCTGTGAAAAGAAGAGAAGCGAAAAGCAGAGGAGAAAAGGAAAGATAAACCCATTTGAATGCAGAGTTCCAAAGAATAGCAAGGAGAGATAAGAAAGCCTTCTTCAGTGATCAGTGCAAAGAAATAGAGGAAAAGAGTAGAATGTGAAAGACTAGAGATCTCTTCAGAAAATTAGAGATACCAAGGGAACATTTCACGCAAAGATGGGCTCAATAAAGGACAGAAATGGTTTGGACCTAACAGAAGCAGAAGATATTAAGAGGTGGCAAGAATACACAGAAGAACTGTACAAAAAAAGATCTTCACGACCCAGATAATCACAATGGTGTGATCACTCACCTAGAGCCAGATATCCTGGAATGTGAAGTCAAATGGGCCTTAGGAAGCATCACTATGAACAAAGCTAGTAGAGGTGATGGAATTCCAGTTGAACTATTTCAAATCCTAAAAGGTGATGCTGTGAAAGTGCTGCACTCAATATGCCAAATTTGGAAAACTCAGTAGTGGCCACAGGACTGGAAAAGGTCAGTATTCATTCCAGCCCCTAAGAAGGACAATACCAAAGAATGCTCAAACTACCACACAATTGCACTCATCTCACATGCTAGCAAAGTAATGCTCAAAATTCTCCAAGCCAGGCTTCAACAATACGTGAACTGTGAACTTCCAGATGTTCAAGCTGGATTTAGAAAAGGCAGAGGAACCAGAGATCAATTTGCCAATATTCGCTGGATCCTCACAAAAGCAAGAGAGTTCCAGAAGAACATCTATTTCTGCTTTATTGACTATGCCAAAGCCTTTGACGGTGTGGATCACAACAAACTCTGGAAAATTCTAAAAGAGATGCGAATACCAGACCACCTGATCTGCTTCCTGAGAAATCTGTATGCAGGTCAAAAAGCAACAGTTAGAACTGGACATGGAACAACAGACTGGTTCCAAATCAGGAAAAGCGTATGTCAAGGCTGTATATTGTCACCCTGCTTATTTAACTTATATGCAGAGTACATCATGTGAAACGCTGGGCTGGATGAAGCACACACTGCAATCAAGATTGCTGGGAGAAATATCAATAATCTCAAATATGCAGATGACACCCCCCTTGTGGCAGAAAGTGAAGAGGAACTAAAGAGCCTGTTGATGAAAGTGAAAGAGGAAAGTGAAAAAGTTGGCTTAACTCAACATTCAGAAAATGAAGATCATGGCAACCAGTCCCATCACTTTATGGCAAATAGATAGGGAAACAGTGGCAGACTTTATTTTTTGAGGGGCTCCAATATCGCTGCAGATGGTGACTGCAGTCATGAAATTAAAAGGCACTTAATCCTTGGCAGGAAAGTAATGACCAACCTAGACAGCATATTAAAAAGCAGAGACGTTCCTTTGCCACAAAGATCCATCTACTCAGGGCTGTGGTTTTTCCAGTAGTCATGTATGGATGTGAGAGTTGGACTATAAAGAAAGCTGGGCACCAAAGAATTGATGCTTTTGAGCTATGGTGTTGGAGAATACTCTTGAGAGTCCCTTGGACTGCAAGGAGATCCAGCCAGTCCATCCTAAAGGAGACCAGTCCTGAATGTTCATTGGAAGGACTGATGCTGAAGCTGAAACTCCAGTATTTTGCCCACCTGATGTGAAGAGTTGTCTCATTTGAAAAGACCCTGATGCTGGGAAAGATTGAAAGCAGGAGAAGAAGGGGACAACAGAGGATGAGGTGGTTGGATGGCATCACCAACTCAGTGTACATGAGTTTGAGGAAACACTGGGAGTTGATGATGGACAGGGAGGCCAGGTGTGCTGCAGTCCATGGGGTCGCAAAGAGTCAGACATGACTGAGCGATTAAACAGAAATGATGGACATCTTATCTTTGACAAAGAAGGCAAAAATATACAATGGAGAAAAGAAAACCTCTTTAACAAGTGCTGGCAAAACTAGTCCGCCACCTGTAAAAGAAAGAAGTTAGAACACTTTCTAACACCATACCCAAAAATAAACTCAAAATGGATTAAAGATCTACATGTAAGACCAGAAACTATAAAACTCTTAGAGGGAAACATGCAGAACACTCTGACATAAATCACAGCAAGATCCTCTATGACCCACCTCCCAGAGTAATGGAAATAAAAACAAAAATAAATAAATGGGACCTAATTAAAAGCTTTTGCACAACGAAGGAAACTATAAGCAAGGTGAAAAGGCAGCCTTCAGAATGGGAGAAATGCATGAAATACCTTTTTCCAAAAACAGCTGACAAAGAATTAATCTCCAAAGTATACAAGCAGTTCATGCAGCTCAATGCAACCCAACCAAAAAATGGGCCAAAGAACTAAACAGACATTTCTCTAAAGAAGACATACAAATGGCTAACAAACACATCACTCATTATCAGAGAAATGCAAATCAGCACCACAATGAGGTACCATCTCACGCCGAACAGAATGGCAGCCATCAAAAAGTCTACAAAAGTGCTGGATAGGGTGTGGAGAAAAGGGAACCCTCTTATACTGTTGGTGAGAATACAAACTAGTACAGCCACCATGGAGAACAGTGTGGAGATTTCTTAAAAAACTAGAAATAGAACTGCCATGTGACCCAGCAATCCCACTGCTGAGCATACACACCAAGGAAACAAGAATTGAAAGAGACACATGTACCTCAGTGTTCACTGCAGCACTGTTTACAATAGCTGGGACATGGAAGCAACCTAGATGTACATCGGCAGACGAATGGATAAGGATATGTGGTACATATACACAATGAAATATTACTCAACTATAAAAAGGAACACATTTGAGTCAGTTCTAATGAAGTGGATGAAACTAGAGCCTATTATACAAAGTGAAGTAAGAAGGAGAAACAGGAAGGGAAACACCAACACAGTATATTAACACATATATATGGAGACAGCAAAAGAGACAGATGTAAGGAACAGACTTTTGGACATGTGGGAGAAGGCAAGGGTGAGGCAATTTGAGACAATATGTATATTGAAACATGTATGTTACCATATGTAAAACAGGTGACCAGTGCAAGTTCAATGCTTGAAGCAGGGCACTCAAAGCTGGTGCTTTGGGACAACCCAGAGGGATGGGGTGGGGAGGGACGTGGGTAGGGGGTTCAGGATGTGGAGACAGCCTAGTTCTATTGACACCTGTGGCTGATTCATGTTGATGTATGGCAAAACCCACCACACCACAATATTGTAAAGTAATTAGCCTCCAATGAAAATAAATAAAAATTTTTTAAAACAGCAAATTAATTCTGAAGAATGAATTAATGAGCTGGAAGATAGAATAATGGAAATCACGCAATCACAATTAACAGACAAAAGGACAAATGAAAAAAAATGAAAGCAACATATTTGACCTATGGGATGCCAATTTACACATAATAGAGATTCCTGAGGGAGGAGAAAGAGATAAGGGGATTGAAAATTCATTTGAAAAAATTATTGCTGAGAACTTGTTAAATTGAAAGGGGGAAAATATCTAGGTACAGGAAGTACAGAGTGTCCCAAACAAGATGAACCCAAATAGACCTATATCAAGACACATCATAATTAAAATGATGAAAGTTAAAGAAAGGATTCTAAAGACAGTAAGAGAAAAACAGTCAGTTATGAGGGAAATCCCAGTAAGGCTATTAGCTGATTTCTCTACAGAAGCGTTGCACAAAAAAAAAAAAAAAAAGAAGCTTTGCACGTCAGAAGGAAGTAGCACAATACATTCAGTCCTGAAAATAAAAAGCCTGCAACCTGGGATACTCAACCCAGCAAGATTATCATTTAGAAGGAGAGATAAAAAATTTCTCAGATAAGCAAAAAACTAGAAGAATTAAGCAATTAAGCAATACTAAACCTATTCTAAAGGAAATACTGGAAGGTCTTCTCTGAAGAGAAAAAAGCAAGTATCTATAGGGAAGGAAAAAAAATCACAGTAGGAAAGGCAAATATATAAAAGGATTGAAGATCACTTAAGCTAGTACATATGTTTTGAAAAGCAATAAAATTTTTTGTGAAAATGATTATAATAAATAGCAAAAGGATAAACAGAAAGTATAAACATAGGATATAAAAATCATAAAATGGAGAGGAGTAAGAAAATGTAGATCTTTTAGAATGTGTTTGAGCCAATATGACTACCAGTGTAAAACAAGTAGATACAGTAATGAGTTAACATACTTGAAAACTGGGGTAACCACAGGTCAAAAGCATAGATTCACAAAAACGAAAAAGAAAACTCAACACTAATATAGTACGGAACCACAAAAGAAAAAACAAGGAATTCCCTGGCATTCCAGTGGTTAGGACTCTGTTCTTTCACTGCCAGGGCTCGAGTTCATTCCTTGGTCAGGGGACTAAGATCCCACAAGCCATGCAGTGTGGCCCCCCCTGCCCCAAATTGCTTTCAATGTTAGTGGACTAAATGCCCCAATCAAATGACACATAGTGGCAGACTAGATAATAAAACAAGATGCTGCCTACAGGAGACCAACTTTAGGGTGAAAGACATACATAGATTGAAAGTGAGGGAATGGAAAAAGGTATTTCATGCAAATAGAAATGACAAGAAAGCAGGGGTGACAATACTTATATCAAGCAAAATAGACTTTAAAACAAGACCCATAAAGAAAGATAAAGAAGGACACTGTATATTGATAAAAGGGTCAATACAAGAAGATTCTACGCTCACTAACATATATGCACCCAATATAGGAGTACCTAAAACAAATGCTAGCAAGAAAAAAGAAAAATTGATGGGAATATATTAATAGTAAGAGACTTTAACATCCCACTGACAGCAATGGACAGATCTTCCAGACAGAAAAATCAATAAGGTAACAGAGATCCTAAATGACACAATACAACGGTTATACTTAACTGATGTACTCAGGACATTACATTCCACCCCCCCCCCCAAAAAAGAACAAAACTGAAAATACATTCTTTTCAGGAGCACATGGAACATTCTTTAGGACACAAAACAAGCCCTAACAAATTTTAAAGAGCGTAAATAATTTCAAGTATCTTTTCTGACCACAGGAGCATGAAACTAGAAATTAACCTCAGAAAGAGAAGTGAAAACAAGGTTTCATGGAAACTAAACAACATGCTACTAAAAAACCGGTGGGTTCATGATGAAATGAAGAGATTTTTAAAAAAATTTCCTCAAAATAAATGGCAATGTAAACACAACTATACAGAAGATGTGGTACATGTGTACAAATGGAATATTACTCGGCTATAAAAAAGAATGAAATAATGCTGTTTGCAGCAATATGGAGGGACTTAGAGATTGCCATACTGAATGAAATAAGTCAGATAAAGAAAGACAGGTATTACATGAAGTCAGATAGAAAAAGACAGATATCATTGCTTATACGTGGACTCTTTTTAAATGGTACAAATGAACTTATTTACAGAACAGGGGATCTTCCTGGCTCAGAGATCGAACCCACGTCTCTTACATCTCCCGCATTGGCAGGCAGGTTCTACACCACTAGCGCCACCTGGGAAGCCCCTGTGTATTTATGGAAAGCGGCTGTTAGGAGGAGCCCTGTGTTGTTGGATTAGAATTGCTAACATCAGCATGAACTCTCAGTTTTCAACATAAATGCATGCATATATAAATATGGATGTAAATGTGTGGTGTGTGTGTATGTATGCATGTATGTATTGTATGCATTCTTTAGTTCTATCCACTGAGAATGCCTGCAGGCAACAACTCTTTAACAGTAGTGACCACACCTAGCATCTGGACTTGGTTTCTAAATATCATTTTTCACCATAAACACCAGAACTTATTAGATCTAATTATGAGGAAGCACACACACCCAAATTGAGGAAATGTTCTACAAAATAGCTGGTCTATACTCTTCAAAAGCCAAAGGCATTGATATCAAGGACTGAGGAACTTGTTCTAAAGTGAAATAAATGAGAAGACAACTAAAACTAAGTGTGTGATTCTGAACGTTGTGTAGTATGATTTTACCGTAAGGAACATTGAGATAATCAGTGGAACTTGTGTGAGGTCTGAGGAATAGTGGGCAACTAATAATATATCAATTATAATTTTCTAATTTGGGGGAATTTTGGAGAATTTTTTATGGGAAATATACACTAACTTAGAGTAATGGAGCAGCATATCTGCAGCTTATTCTCAAATGGTTCAAGGAAAAAAATTCTTTGTATTATACTTAAAACTTTTCTATAAGTTTGAGATTGCATCAAAAAATAAAATCCTCTCCAAATATTTTTAAAATTAAAACTAAATTGTTCAATTCTGTTGAATGTGTGCTAAGCAGTAAAAATAAGACAAAAACTATAAAAAGGACCATCAGAGACCTTAGTGAGAATGAAACAGGTCACAAATGAAAATATCAAATGGAGTCAAATTTTCTTTTTTAGAATTTTATCTGTAAAGGGGAGGCAGGGGATAGAGGGGCTCTCTGAAGAAAGGGAATTATAATGAAGGATCTGGAAACAATAACTATTAATGTTGGTAAAAATTAAGATTTGACCGCAATTGGGGGAGTCTTGGAGGAGTTCTGTCTTCAGATATTTGAAAACCTTGCAAGTCATAGAGATGCTGTATTTTTCATTTTTAAAGGGAGGGGCCAGGACCAGTGTTTACAGAGAAATGGATTTTGACTCCACAGTAGGAAACATCCTGAGCTGTCAAACAGTTGAATAGTTAATTGCCTTGTGAGAAGTGAGCCTCCTGTCATAAAAAGTGGGAAAAAAGAAGCTGAAAAGTCAGTGTTCTAGTCTAGTTCCTGGAAATGACTCGTTTATTGACTAGGACTGAGACTACATAGACATGTGACTAAATGGACATGAGACTCTATGGACATGTGTTTGAGCAAGCTCCAGGAGATGGTGAAGGACAGGGAAGCTTGGCGTGCTGCAGTCTGTGGGGTCGCAGAGAGTCGGACAGGACTGAGCAGCTGAAGGAGAACAACAGCCTTTCTCTGTGGCTGTCAGAAAAAAGTTTCTTCAGCTTTTAGGTGTCTATTGAAAATATGGCCCTTCATAAAATTACTCTTGCTTAAAACACTTCCATTTTATATAAAACATGAAATAGAAATTAAGTAGTCTTGTTTCTCCTTTTATTTAAAGAGAAGACTTCATTTTTTCCTATTGGTAATTTAAATAAATATTAAAATGTTAGTCTGAACAATTTATCATTAGCAATCTATATGATTCATCCCAATTTAAAAATTTTAATTGATTTTTAAGATGTAATACAAAGTCTTACAGAGGTGTGAAACAAAAAGTGTGAGTATTAGTAACTAAATTGATCCACAAAATGAATAACTATTTTTAAAAATAATACAGAAAAGAGAGACCAATTTGTACTAATTTGGTACAAGTTCTAACATCTTTTATTCCATGAATTAGAAGATAATCCCTTTAAAGTCATGGCATGATTTTTTTTGGCAACATTCTGTGAATGAAAACATGGTCATGTGGAGATATGGATTTCTGAGGTCACAGAGGTTGGCAAAATAGCTTACCAGAGACAGCATCTCTTGATCTTTATTTTAATGCTGTGTTCCTCTCTGACCTCAGGAAAAACCTGTGATTTGCTAAAAATATTACTCCTTTCCACTTCTATAAAGTTAGTTGTTCAAACATGTAAAGACTCAAGTAAATAAAAATAGGAGCTTTGCACACCAGTCCTATCATCTCTAGTTTAATGAAGGAAAAAATAGAAATAAAAAATTTTAATCCTGAAAATATATAATACCTTATTTTTAAACAATGTAATTGATAATAGCCTAAATATTCAACAGCTCAAGAATGACTAGGTAAATTATAATGCATCAAATTCTTGTGCATCCACTAAATGAAAACGAGAAGACTAAAGCAAAATGGGAAGGTGTTGGCTATGCTGCTTAGAAAAAGCAGGGGAAATTATTTGCAATTATGACTACAAATATGTAGAAAATCCACATGTCTGTGGACAAATACCAAAAGGAAGATGAGTTTAGGGGTGGAATGAAAGGTACTCTTCCCTATTGTAACGTCATTTGGCATAAATAAAAACTGATTTTTAAAGGTGAATTTGGCTATGAATTGGGCATTTTTTCAAGGAATAGTTTGGAGCTTGCAACAATGAGGTTGACAATTCTGACATGTCTTGGGGAAGTGGAGGCCTCTGCCCTGTCTGTGGTGCCCACAGGTGGGCAGCACTCCAGTTCAGCACCAGACAGTGCCAGTGTGTCCCGGCACCCCTGGGTGCCCCAGGTGAGTGAGCAAGGCAAGAATATGCTGAGAGGGAGGACTGCAGTCACCTTTTGGATTCCTGTTTGCCTTCAGCTCCACTTTTCTGAAAGCCCAAACTCAGTGTCCCTGTCTGGTAACCAAGGCCACCAAGTGGTTGCATGTTTATTTGAGGCCAGCCCAGTCCTTAAGATTTCACAGCAGAAATTATTCCTGAGATGATACAAAAATCTTCCCTTCCTTAGCTTGGTCCAGACAAGTCCTGTCCTCATCAATTTCATTCTCATTTTCAGAACTGTTGAGAGCAGAGTCACTTGGACGCTCATGTCCTTAGAGCTGCACAGATCAGGCATTTCCTGCTCACTGGCTGAGGCCTCCTAATTGCTGCCTCACGTGCATTTTCATCTCATATGGAGATTGCCTGCTGGGTTTTCTCTGGCACCTTCTCCTTACGGACTCCATATTTACTGACTTAAGGGTCTTGTTGCTGCTTGCTTAGACTTGAAGTCCTGGCATGCAGTGCAGTGTCCGCCCCTGTACTATCTTGCTCCCACACTTACTGTCACTGTCCCAGCAGGCCCTCAGTCCTTGACTCCAATCCCTGTCTTTGCAGGGAGTGTTAACCGTGAGAAACTTGAGTCAGACTTCTGTTCCCCAACAGCAGACTCAGACTTTTTATTTTGAGCATTTAGGGCTTCTTGACATCAGGTTCCAACTTGCCTTCCGCACCACATCTTCTCTACTTTCCTTTCCTTTAAAACTGTGTGGAAGCTGTGCCTTCTGAATAGACTACATTAAAAGAAATTCTTTTTCATTGCTGTTTACAAAATGACAGGGGCAGGGTGCTACACTCAAATTTAGACACCAAATTGAGCTGCTGTATCTTATTTGACAAAACATACCCATTTGAAGAAATGGGGGTGTGTTTTAAAAGGAGCAAGTTTTAAAGCATTACTAATTATTAAAATAGAACAGAACAAAGCAAAGAGCCCTATCTGTGACAATAGGTTGTTTCCATCTACGCATGGCCAGAATACCATTTGGAGAAACAGAAAGAGAAAAAGGCACCGCGTGGGGTGAGGTTGTTGCAGTTTGACATTAACAAGAGAGGAGGCGGACAATTGGTGGTTGTTAGAGTTTCTGTGTTCTTTATATCCTTTATCCTCAAGTTGCAATCTCCCCCTCATCCAGTTCCTTTAAAAAATGTGATACTTAGTGGATTTTCTTCCTATGTCTCTGCCAAGACGTTATTGAAGCTTCTCTTTTCCCCTTAGTCAACAAGAAAAGACACAGAAGCATGTCTTTTGAGTTTTTGAGGGCTGTAGTTATGACTGCTGTAACTATCCAATAACCAAGAATTGGATTTTCACATTCTGAAAATAGAAATATGAAAATAAATGTCTTTTGGTTAGTATACCAGCCCTAAAGATGTCTTTATTTCTTCTATCCAAGCATTTCTTAAATTGTTCTATAAAATAATATAGGGTTTGGGGCTTCCTAAGTGGCCCACTGATAAAGAGTCTACCTTCAGTGCAGGAGATGCAAGTTCAGTCCCTGGGTCAGGAAGATCCCCTGGAGAAGGAAATGGCAGTGCACTCCAGTATTCTTGCCTGGGAAATCCCATGGACAGAGGAGCCTGGCAGGCTATAGCCCATGAGACTGAGAAAGAGTCAGATATGACTTAGCAACTAAACAAAAAATAGAGGGATTTTTGGTTTTGAAAAGTGATGTTTTAATAATGTTATAGGTATCTCGTATGTCCCATTTTATTACAATTAACTTTTTATTTGCCCTGTTTCAGAGAGGAGTAGAAAGAGAGTATTTTTCAAAATGTTCAGAGAATAGATATGAAAGGAAGAACAAAATTTAGGTATTTTAATAATGTGTGTGTTTGCATCATAAAGACATTTTTCTAAATTCATTACAATATTTTAGATATAATTCTCTGAGCAGTCAGATCTTTTTGAAGGTATTTGAGAAACAGTAGAAAAGTCACATTTAAGGTATAATCTATTTAAAATACATGTTATTCTTCCCAATATTCGAACAATCTGTTCTAAATACAATCCATTCATAAGGGATTTTGCTTGTACAGATCTGAGTGGGAATCAGTACTTTCTTTGTTTGTCACTATGGAAACAAGTCAGCCTATCCTGAACGGCTGTTAGATCACGCAGAGTGATGCTCACGTTCTCAGTGTAACTTCATCATGGAGCAGGCTGGCGCTGACATCTCGCCTCCAGCTCTTCCCTCCTGGAAGCCCAGTACCATGCAGGATCCACCCCGGAGGCTCTCCGCTGTGCCATTCCTCAGCTCCTTTTTCGAGGGCCGTCGCCACTCTGCCTCCGACCCTATCCTGCGGCTGCAGCAGGCGCGGCGCGGCTCTGCTGCCAAGGTGCTCTCCTCGTCTTCTCTCCAGGTGATGGTGGCCATGTCCTCTGTCAGCTGTGCTGAGAGAAACCCAACTTGCCCCGAGAGAAAAAGTAAAGTTCCTTTTCTTCTTAAAGATTGACACACCTTTGAGTTTAAATATAATGATTGTAAAGAAGCTATGCTGTGTTTATACCTTTTAAAATTTTGAGAATTCTGCATTATACTTTTTATTGTCTGTTATGCTATGAGATTCAGTAGACATGTAATAGGAGATGAAAATGCTTGAATATTTTATGTTTTTTTCATTAAAAATGTAGTTCTTGTGTAAAACTCATTTCTTTGTAAAAGATCTGTAACAGTTTCTTCCTTTTCATTACCAGTAGCCCATATGGAGATTCTTGTGTGCAAAGGCCTTTTCTGAAGTGAAGGCTAGTGCACTTATATGAAAGGGAAACAGTTTTATTCCTGACAAAATGAAGGGGATTTAGCACCAGCTTGTCATATACAATCCTGAGAGAAATTGGAAGCTCTTTCCCTTTTTACTGTTCCATTTGGAGAGTAGGATTTTAAATCTTCCCTTCTTCGTATGTTCTAGGAAATTCAGGACGTCCTACGCCAAAATATACAAAAGTTGGAGAGCGTTTGCGGCATGTCATTCCTGGACACGTGGCCTGTTCTATGGCATGTGGTGGCAAAGCTTGCAAGTATGAAAATGCAGCCCGCTGGGGTGAACAGGAACAAGCTATTAAAGGTGTCTACTCATCCTGGTAAGTGATTCTGTCAGTCTTTGATAGCTCCCACCTACTGCTAAGTAGGAAAAGGAAATGGAGGTATAGGTGATGGCCACAGGCAGTAGCCTGTAGAAGAAGGAATGTGGGGTTTTGAAGTCAGAGGACCTCATCTTCCATCCCTGGCTTCCCCTCTTGACAATCTGGCCTACTCACAGGCACTCTGAACCACAGTTTCCTTATCTGTAAGATGGAAATAATAAAACCATCCCTATAGGATTATTTTTTTTAATAAAATAGAATGTTGTAGGTAAAGTATCTTAAAGAATTGGTAACTAGATAGATTTTAAATTTCAGAGAGTGCTAGAAACAATTAAAATATTCAGCTACAAATTTGAGAAATTTTGAGGTAATTAGGTAGTTTTTCACTTTCATGCAGGTGAACTTTAGCCTTATTTTTATTTTGTTCCTGTATTCTGTATAAAAGGATGCATTTTCATACAAATACGTACACTTCCAGTCTGCCTCAGTAGAGGGTGATATAAGTTGTCGGTTCAGTAGATGATGTAAAATGCTTTCATTGTTTATGGTATGTAAGTATAATTCATTCATTATTGAATCATGCTATTTTTATTATTATTAGCAAATTGTCAAGTATACCCTTTTTTGATATAGTGATATCTCTGAAAAATTCTGATATTTAAAACCATATTTGGAATGCACTCAGAGGAATTCACTATTTAAAGAACTCTGCTGGTGAATCATTTTATAGAGTAAGATTCCATTTACAAATTTGATATTTGTCAGCCAGTTCACTAGCCTCCAACCCTGTACTTTTTCATATTGGATATGTTGGGTACAGGTATAGTGTTATAGTCTGGGATCCACTGTCACTACCTTCATCACTACCTTTCTTAAAGAGTGTCATGAAAAAGCAAACACTACTCCTGAGATGTCGTCAGATACATAAATTTATAATAATGCAGCTTAAGGTCACATTAATATTTCTGGTTTATTGTTGACTAAACTATCTTGTTTTCACCTCTGCTGCTTTCACATTACATCTCTCCTAATCTTACACTAAGTGCTGTTAAATTTGCAAGATCCCAAACCTTCGTGGTTCCCTGTTTTTAGATATTGCCCCAGGCACGAGAGATGGTATCTTTCTGAATCCTGACCTGCTCACATGATGTCTCTGTTACTCCTCTCAGGATCTTGTAACCCACAGCTTGTGACAGTCTATCTTAGGTATCTTTCACCAGACCACTGGTGAGAAATCTGATCAGAACAGAGGGAAGTTAGAGCCCTAGTGAGAGTGACAGCCATTTACTGGGCCTCTATCCATTTGTACACTCAGTAAACATCCATTTGGTTACAGGCCAGTCACAGTGATAGACATTTTGAAATTATTATGGTCATAAAACCCTTTTAAGTAGGCATTGTTAGTGTCATGTTATTGATAAGGAATTGAAGTCCAGAGAGACTAAGTAATTTGCTGCACAGCTGGAAAATAGAAAAGCCAGCATTTGAAACCAGGCCTGACTGACTCCAAAGTGATATTTTTTCCTAAATTACAATAACTCAGCATTTATGCATAACCACATGCCAGGATTTATGCTAAAAGACTTTACAGTCACATCATATTGAATTCTTACACCAACCCTATGAGGCAGGCACTATTACCCTCACTCAACACATTAGATGACTGAGGTACAGATAAATAAGTAACTAAAAATGCCTCCCAGCTGGCCCTCCTCATTTAGTCAGTAACCTCTGGATAACTAATCCAGGATGTTACTTTTGCTGCCAGTCGAGGTTTCTCCATCATTCTGTCATGTCCGCTAGAATCTCATGAAAGTCCTTGAGGATACTTTGCTGGAGTCCATAAATACGTTATGTTCTGGAATTGTTTCCAGGATTTAAGAAGTGAGGGTTTCTTAGAGCCATAATCATAATACAGAATTGAAGCCAGATTTGTATAAGGAGATTCTTACCTTACAGTATTATTGAAATCATAGAAAAAGTAAGGGCTTGAAATCTTGCTTTCTCAGTTCTGTGCATTTCATCAGTCCCTCCTCCCACTGTAGGGTCACTGATAATATCCTGGCCATGGCACGCCCATCCACTGAGGTCCTGGAGAAGTTCTGTATCATTGAGCAGTTCCGAAGGTAAATGTTGCATGTTTATCCACTGTAATAAGCCAGCTTATGTCTTCTTTTCCACTGCTTTTGACTTCAAATAGAAAAGTGCTTTCATTTTACCAACAGAAATGTGAAGAACTTATTTCAAGTAAGATAAAGTTTTAAGAGTAGTTAATGTTTATTAATACCAAAAATGGTTATTTTTTTGTTAACACTACCTCCCCAATATGACTAATTTTTTTCTTTTTCCTTTAAGCCATGGCATAAAAAGTATCATTAACCTTCAGCGTCCTGGTGAGCATGCCAGCTGTGGGAACCCTCTGGAACAAGAAAGTGGCTTCACATACCTTCCTGAAGCTTTCATGGAGGCTGGCAGTAAGTCCTTCCAACCTCTTCTCCATATGTTACCAAGGACAGAACTCAGAGACTTTTGTCTGCTCAGTTCTTAGATTAAAAAGGAGATGGAAACAAAGTTCATGCATAGTAGTAGGGCTTCTGAAAAGTGAAGATGAGATAACTTTGTCTTTAAATATCTTATTTAGTATTGATGTTGATAGTACAGAATTTCTTTTTTCCTGTGAGAGAGATCTTGAGAGAAGACCTTATAGAAATAATACCTGCATAATTAATATAAACAGTATGTCAGACCTGTCATCTCATTTAATCCTTAAAGCATTCATGTAATACGGTTGTTCTGAGACTTCCCTGATGGTCCAGTGGCTAAGACTGTGCTTCCAATGCAGGGGGCCCGGGTTCCATCCCTGGTCAAGGAAGTAGATCCCACATGCTGCAACCAAGACCCAGCACAGCCAAATAAATAAATGAACGTTTAACTCTGTGTGTGTGTGTGTGTGTGTGTGTAGTTGTTGTTCTGCTTCACATATGAGGTCACACAGACTGAGAAAGTTCTGACTTGCCCAGGATTATACAACTTAAACATAGCAACAGGATTAGAACCCACGACTTATTTGTGCTTTTACCTACCGCATAGCTCTACCCTGTGGGCAGGATGCGGGGATTCTTTCTGTGACGAGTCTAGAAGCTCTGTCACAGGAGCTGTAGCGTAGAATCCACTGAACATGTATCATTCACACCAAGCTGGAAAGGACCAGGCTCTGCCACTTCTACAACCTGAAGTTCATGTTCGCTTTTTTATCCCACTAGTTAGAAAAATCTGTATGTACCACCCCATGTCATTTATCAGTCAGTTAGACATGTTTTAATGCTTAAACAAAGTTGCATGCTTTCCCTCCATGGTAGAGTAATTTTGGCATAGGTCATCAACTTTAATGTATAATCCTGCTTTTCATTAATTATTTCTGAGTTTCAGCAGGAAATGTGTTAAATAATACAGAATATGCTTTTTA
This sequence comes from Cervus canadensis, assembly GCF_019320065.1. NCBI lineage: Eukaryota > Metazoa > Chordata > Mammalia > Artiodactyla > Cervidae > Cervus > Cervus canadensis. The sequence continues at coordinate 18,448,694 of NC_057415.1, forward strand.
AGAAATGCTAACAGTAGCTTTACTGGAAATGGGAAAAGCCTGTTATTTTAGGTCTACACATCTAGTGAGATCTGCGTGTTTTACAGCTGTATACTGTCATGGCTTCACTCAGTTTTTTCAAATGTATTTGCAAGTATTTCTCCTATATGTTGATTTCTTCTTGTTCTTTCTCATTGTCCAGTTTATTTCTACAACTTTGGATGGAAGGATTATGGTGTAGCATCCCTTACCACCATCTTAGATATGGTGAAGGTGATGACATTTGCCTTACAAGAAGGAAAAGTAGCTATCCATTGTCATGCAGGGCTTGGTCGAACAGGTAAATTCTAGGGGGTGGTTTTATTGCCTTTCTGTGTATTTAAACATATAAGGAAAAATATTTCCTAGTTCTTAAGGATAGTTTTCAAATTCCTATCAAAGGTTTGGAGTCAAATGGAAAGTCAATAAAAGATACTTGAAATATCTTAAATAGATAGTTTCAGTGACCATATATCCATGAGAGTATTTTTTGAATAGTTTAGAGTTAAAACTGCATCATATTGAGAAATAGGTAGGTTTCCATAGCTAGCTGAATGACCTTTCTGATTTTCTTCTTTAAAGGAAAAAAGTCAATACTTTTGTTTTTAATACATGTCTCTTTAAAATTTTATCTTCCTTAACCAAAATAATAATGGAAATAGCAAGCATTGTTTCATCCAATAATCTTTTTAAGTTGTTAGCAACACTAGGTTTTGAAGGAGGTTAATTTGCTGTATCTAGTAAGTGGCAGGACCATGATTTAAAGCCATGGCTATAAGGATTTTGTTTGTAGAGTCTTAACTGTGCCTGCAATTCTGTGTAAAAATCAATGATTTTACTTTAAAATGCAGCAGAATATCAGTGCAATGCTGATACTAGGGCACAAAAAGGATGGACTCTTCATTGGTCATCTAATCCAGCCAGACACCAGAGTTTTACTCTGTTTACAGTGTACCCATGTATTTACCACTGGCCTTCCCACTTACTGGGGTGCATCTTCAGATGGGGACATAGTTCTGCTCCAGATTGTCAGCTCTCATGGTTGAGCCGAGATCTCACTGTTCTAGGGATTCCATGTGATAGTTCTGCAGATATATCATACTTATCCTAAAGAACTGCCTTATCCTAGTGAAAAAGATACGTTGGACCTTACCTCATACTAGGAAAACAGGCATTTTTCAGAGGTTCTGATTTTCACATGTAATGAGATTCAGAACCTTCGTGAATCACACAGATGTCTTTTGATTTGCCTTTTACTTGATGTTAATTATTTTATTTAAATTAATTTATCACATTTTTATTATTCATTTCAGTTTAGTATTAATGATAGTACATAATTTTTACACTATTAATGTGGTCTTCCTTAATATTAAGTACTTATAGAAAAGTATCTATGATCTAGAGGAAAATATATATTAGTTTAGGCATTAGTTTAGTCTTAAAGAAGAAACTTCAAGAGAGAAAATAGATTGTGAGAATGAATAGTTGCCAAAGATAAAAATACCCAAGTGGGAAAAATGCAGGTCTGGAATGTGCCACCAACTGATGTCAAAGATGAAAGGGGTGGGAAGTTTCAAGCAGAATGTATGGAGTGATTGAATAGAAATTTTTAAGAACTGTTCAAAGTGGAAAGCAGTATTGTCTTTCTTCCATGTTGGAGTTGGGCATAATGAGGGTAAATGAACCAGGTCATCAGTTCATTCAGTCATTGCCCTCCACACTCAGCCATCCTCCCTTACTCCACACCTACTCAGGTTCACTGTGACAGTGCTTGTGCTTGCCCTGGGCTACAGAGGTGACCAAGGGTTCTCAGTCAGGGGGAGGGTTACCATAGAGACAAGTAAATAGGTGAACCCCTGTACCAAAAGTTTAAAAGTTATCATTGTTCTTAAAATGTTCCTGTATTCATATGGTTTCCTAATACATATTCAAATTTTAAAATCATCAAAGAGAATAAATAAAAATGTAAAATTTTCTCATGCCAATCTTCATTTCTTCATTGTTTAGGTGTTTTAATAGCATGTTACTTAGTTTTTGCAACAAGAATGACTGCTGACCAAGCAATTATATTTGTTCGGGCAAAGCGACCTAATTCCATACAAACTCGAGGACAGCTACTCTGTGTAAGGGAATTTACTCAGTTTCTGACTCCTCTTCGCAATATATTCTCTTGCTGTGACCCCAAGGCACATGCTGTCACCTTAGCACAGTATCTCATTCGTCAGCGACATATGCTTCACGGATATGAGGCACGACTTCTGAAACACATACCAAAAATTATCCACCTCGTTTGCAAATTGCTGCTGGACTTAGCTGAGAACAGGCCAGTGGTGACAGATAAAGTGGCAGACATACCTGGCCTCTCAGCTGAAATTGAAAAGACTGTTTCTGAGATGATCACAAGGCAGCTGGATAAGGAGTTACTGAGACATGATAGTGATGCATCAGACTCTTTCACCCCCAGTGCAGTGGTGATGGATTTTGAGAATCAGGATGTGGTTCTTTCCAGTGAGCAAGAGTTGAACCCTCTTTGGAAGAGGCGGAATGTTGAGTGTCTTCAGCCCCTGGCTCATCTGAAAAGGCAGCTCAGCTACAGTGACTCAGATTTAAAAAGGGCGGAGTCACTTCTGGAGCAAGGGAGGACTCCATGGACAGTGCCTGCCCAGGCCTTGCTTTGCCATAATCCCAGGCAGCAGAAGCACATAAGCCACTGTTACTCCCCACAGTCTCCACAGCTAGATTTAAATAAGGAAACGCTGGTCCGCAATACATTTTCTTTCTGGAATCACACTAAATTTGGAATCCCAGAGGGACTCAAAGATGATGGATCATCAGTGTTCCATAGGACGAGCGTTCCAAAGGAGGTACAGCGAAGCAGAACCTTCTCTTCAGGAATTTCAGGTTCATACAACCCTGGGGAGCCAGTCGCACCAAACTTTGCAAATATTCCTAAGGAACCAAACTGTTCTCAACAGAAAGTGTACCACTGTGAGTGTGAAAGTCGTGGTGGTTGTGGCCCAAGCTCTGTTGCAGAGGATGGTGAGACTTGCCGCCGCCCTGTGGACTGTGGGTCCAGTCCCAAAGCACAGTTCTTGGGGAATGAAACTCAGAACAGCAAATACCTGTCTGAAGTTGCTGCACATGTGGCTTTACAGTCTGAGTTGAGTGTTGAAGCAAGGAGAATACTGGCAGCCAAAGCCCTGGCAAATTTAAATGATATTGCAGAAAAGGAGGAAGTGAAAAAGAAGGTAGAGATGTGGCAGGTATTTGTATTTCATTTAATTATTTATGAGTAGGAAATATTTTTGTCAGAGCAAAAGTAGTACATTTTCCCAAGTTCATTTGTTTTCAGGAATTTGAAGACATGTTGGTATAATACATAACTTTTGAACGTCAAGTTACTCAACTGTAATACCACATAGCTGTCATTGAAACAACAGACACAGGTCTCTTGTATAGGTTCATTTCAGTCTCTGTGAAAGAAAGCACTTAGTGCTTAGCACTCAGGGTGCTTGACTGAACATGGCAATGAAAGTGATTGATGGCAATAGTTTCCTTCTTCCTTGCTGGGCCTGTGGGACTGATGGCCAGATGGATAGAAAACTGTAGGAACTGACCTGAAGCATCTCTAACCTGAGCCCTAGCAGGGAACCACACTTTGAGAACCCCGAGCTGAGAGATAAAATGAAGTAGAGACAATTCTTTCCCAAAGCTCATTAACCCAAGTATCAAGGAAGGACAGAAGGATAGTGATGAATGCTGACTGCTCAGCAGTCCCTCCCCAGCCCACCCAAACAAGGCAGGTGTTGGATTCCAGAAAGCAAATGCGGGTGGCCACAGAGCCCCTTTGTCCACTAGTTTTATCTGAGATTGAGTCCCTGAGTTCTATTTCTTGGCTTTAAGCTAAATTAGAATGTGACATTTTAAACTTTAACATCGTTTTGTGTTGTACTTTCATGAGGGAGCCGTCTTAAATCATGCTCTCTGCCTAGAATGAGCAGCTGATTAGAGAGAAGACAGGCCTTATGAACCTAGTTATGGTAAACTGCCCAAATGTGGGGCTGACCTGGGGAGGCCTAGCTCAGTGATATTTTGGCGTGTTAGCCCATAATGTACCATGAATTATTTGTAACTGTTTTTCCGTCTCCTACCACTAATCAAGCAAGGTGTGCACACTTTCCAGGAGGTCAGGCCTTCCAGACGTAGAGGCAAGAAGAGGAGGCATGGAGCCTAACTGTATGACAGGAGGAGAGCACTTCCACGCATGATTTTTTCATCAGAATTGTGGTGTTTTGCTTAATCAATAGTTAAACGTATTGCTGTCTTCCGACATGAAATATTTTCTTTATTTCATACTCCAAGCTGAACAACATTCCACTCAGTGGACGGGTCTCTCCGCATAACTGAGCCACAGTAGCTAGCGGCAGGACCTCCGGTTTCAGGCTCTATAGCTCACCACCCCATCATGGGTCTGCCCAACATGACTGAACTGTTTGAACACATAATATATACAAAAGCATTTTCTAGATGTAGATACAACTCTATCCTTTGGATAGGTTTGCCTTTTTTCCTTTCTGGATTTTATTGTGGGTCTTTCAGTAATAAAGAAAATCAGTTGAATTCTGTGCACCCCTTAGGCCCTTTCACATTGTTTCATGTGATTTTCACAGTAATCCTGTGAGACAGATGATACTATTTACAAATTCTTTGTTAATCTTTCATTACTTACGAACTAAGTATCACAGGTGGGGAAACTCACAGAGGTCAAGTGATGTGCTTGAGGTCACGTGGTCTGAATGTAGCAGAGCTAGGATACAGTTCATGTGTTTAATACTTTCCATCATCCCTGATGTTTTTCCTAGCCCCATTGGAAATTTTCAGAAAACAGCAATGATGTAACGATCATTTTACTAAGGGGATCTTTGAGTCATGTCATTTCTGCATAACATAAAATTGAATAAAAGCTACTCTGCTATGTACATGATCTATGAGATATGATGGACTATCTCATAACTAAAAGTTTGGACTTATTTATGAGAAAATAAAGAGAAACCAGTGCTGGAGGACCCTGATAGCATGAGAAAAATATCACAGACTGGGGTAGAGCAGATCTGGGTTGGGAATGTGCTCTCTTAGTTTGGGCTCCGGCAAGTTACTTCTTCTTTCATGAACTTCCCAGTACATTCATCAGTAAAGGAGACCTCCATGCTGGGTTGCTATACGAAGCAGAGAAAAATCTTGTGTCATCATTCCTGTCATACTATAAGTATTCTATGAATATTAGGTGGGGTGAATGAATGAATGGTGGTAATTATTCTGCTTATTACTATTGCAAACATGTATTTTATTTATTAAAACATAAATCTGAACCCTCTCAGAATTAAAAATAGTTACCTTACTTTCCCCCTTACTCTCTGTGAGGTAAAGTTTTAAAATCTCCTTAAATTATCTCCAGGCATTTGGATTATTGGCAAAACTTCCTAGTTGTTTTACCTTATCAAATTCAGAATGCAGGACTTGGTAAATTTTACGTGGGATTCTAAAAAGGAATTTGAAAGAAATAGTTTATATATACCACATTTATTAACTTTTTGGCACTTTTATACTTTTTCATTTACCATTCAACTTCCTTGCAGTAAATATTTGTTTTGTTCTAAGGAGCCTGAAAAGACAGCTTCCTTCTTGAATTGTTTCTGTATTTTCTGAACGAAATGGAGAACTCAGGTTAACTAAGCCTTCTCAGTATCAGGAGCTTTAACAGCCCTCTCAGTTTAGTCATCCCACCAGTGGGGTGGGAATGAACTTCACAAAGGGAAACTGAGGCTTAGAGAAATTAAATGTCTTAGCCCAGGGTACTGAGTGAAAGGGGGACCACTGGGAGGGGTTCCAGTCCCCACCTCAGAGCCTGAGACTTTACTCTCCTGGAGAGCCTAAGGCTCATCCGATGTCAAACCATGCCTCCCTGCCCTCCTCTCTCCCTCACTTTGTCCCTCTCTCTCTCTGTTCCTTTCCCTCCTCTTCTGTCCCGTCCTCTCTCCTTTCTCTTTCTTTTTCTTTCTCCTTTCCTTTTTAGAAAGAACTAAATTCCCGAGACGGAGCTTGGGAAAGAATATGTGGCGAAAAGGATCCTTTCATCCTGTGCAGTTTGATGTGGTCTTGGGTGGAGCAGCTAAAGGAGCCTGTGATAACCAAAGAGGACATGGACATGTTGGTTAACAGATGTGCAGATGCCTCGGAAGCACTGTTCTTGTTAGAAAAGGTAAAATAGCTGTTGAACAGTTGATGAAGTTAACTGAGGCCCTCAGTACAAGTTTTACACACTAAAAATAACCATTTTTTAAAAAAGGAGGACTCACAGAATTCCATATTGAGGTCTAATTTAAAATTTTCCAAAGTAAGGGAAGAAATGCACCCCGAATATAAACATTCAGAAGATACAAAAATAAAACTGGAAAATACCCATAACCCCAGGTTCAGTTCAGTTCAGTTCAGTCTCTCAGTCATGTCTGACTCTTTGCGACCCATGAACTGCAACACGTCAGGCCTCCCTGTCCACCACCAACTCCCGGAGTTTACCCAAACTCATGTCCATTGAGTCGGTGATGCCATCTAACCATCTCATCCTCTGTTGTCCCCTTCTCCTCCTGACTTCAATCTTTCCCAACATCAAATGAGTCAGGAGAGCTACTTTAAACATTTTCATTGAAACATTTTCAAGTTTTTTCTTTCAGTCTTATCAATACTTATGTTAACTTGGTAAAAGTTATTTCACATAAAATGTTATACTTCATTTTTGCTCAGAATTATAACATAGATGTTTTTCCATGTGTTTTTCATAAATGTAAACTTAAATGGGTAGATAATGCTCTAACATGAGATATGTTACAACTAATCACTTTCTCATTTTCAGGTATTTGTTTCTACTTATTTACTGTGAGCATATAATGTGACTAACTGAAGTGGGTTGGAATATGCATTCATTTGTATTTCTTTAAAAAGGGTGTGTGTCACATATACATTTATGTGTGTAATTTGTGAATGTATACAATATAGAAGGAAAAATAAGGAACTGATCATGATGGTTGCCTTTAGAGAATAGTAATCGGAGACAGTGGATCTAGAAAGCAAGAGAGACTTTTCATTGTAGATTCTTTTATACAATTTAATATTTTTAACCATGTGGAGATATTAAATTTTCATCTGTAAATAGGATTTGTTTTGTTTTAGGAAACAGTGTTACCTCATAATCAGCCTTGCGTAATCTGCTATGCTGTGGTATAAACATTTCATTGCTTCCAAATCTTCTGCTACTAACTACTGCTTAATATAGACACACAGAGATACACACAGGCATTTGTGCACAGTTGTGTGATGCCCATGAGCATTTGAATGACAGAGATGAATCCAGAGCAGGGATAAGGAAGGCAGTTAACTTTGACGGATTGGGTGGCAGTGGGCCAGGCCCTTGCTAGGTCATAATTTCTGTTTTCACCTTTGTTCATCTCCCTTGCTCAGAGAGGTAGAGGCCCCATTTTCAGAAGAGGGAATGTGAAGCTGTCTGCCCACAGCATGTAGCATGTGTCAGAGCAGGATACAAACTCTGGCACTGAAGTCCTGTACTTTGCTGTCTCATTGTGCTATTTCCACATTATTCACTCCAGTCCTCACATTCAGGGTGTTTACATTATTTAGAGTTTTGATACAGATCACTGTAATGATAATTTGTGATTGCATGTTTTTGTGCATTTCAGATTATGTCCTTGGAGTAGATGTTCAGAAGTAAAATTAGTGACTCAGTGGACAGGGTGTGTTTGATGCAAATTGCTCCAGTAATGGGGTTTCTCCTTTGCTTCTCCAAAGGAAACAACTGTTAGGAGTTAAGCTGGGGACACATTCTTCAGGGACCTTTCCCCTTATGCTTTAGCATGTTCCTGGATGACTGTGGTGGTCTTTCTTCTTCTGTCCTTTCCCATTCAGTATTGTCTGCAACTGGTAGGACATGATGAAGGTACTGAGTGCTAAGTACTCAGCTGTCTGTACACATATTGTGTGAGGTGCCAGCGTCTACTAGGTGTACTGAAGTGACTGTGTCTAGAAACAGCAAGAATGAATCGTCTTCAGTACACTGCATGGAAGGTGTTTGATTAAAAGTTCCACTTATCTTCAGATTCAACTATATTTTGTGTAATAAATAACCAGCTTTGATATTATCTCCTGACAGCTGTTCAGATTAACATATAACAGTAAACATTGGTAGAGCCCTTGGTAGATAGTTTAGTATTTGAGGTAGTGAATACTTGATTGCAAACCAGTTCTTGGCTCAGCAGTTGTTTTGAGTTTATCTCTTGAGGCATTTTTCAGACAACTTGTTTGATTTTGATTTCTGCAAAACAGGGCCAGCAACAAACTATTCTTTGCGTGTTGCATTGCATAGTGAGCCTGCAGACGATTCCTGCAGACGTGGAGGAAGCTGTCCTTGCCCGCGCCATTAAAGCTTTCACTAAGGTGGGTTGCACTCCTCCTTTCCACTTCAGACCACAGTCAGCATAATCTTAGTAAATCAGAATCCAGAGGTCATCAGCCTTCTCTAAAATAAAACTTTTGGCCATGTTTCCCTTTAATGGAAATATGTTTGACATTTCATGAAAGTTACAGACTTTTGGCTAAAAAATACCAGTTTCCTAACAATGATATAAGAAAAGGCTGAACCGTGGGCTTTTTGAAGGAAAACTTTGAAACAAAGAACTTTTATGTAGAGAGAAACAATTGAGTGTTGAGGAAATATTTTTAAATCATGTGCCTAGTAGAATTCTAACCCTAGTAGAGAATCTTTTCTTCTTGAGCCAGTTCTACCTTGGGTCTGAACAAGAAACCACCTATTGAGAGTTTAACATCCAGCTTTGGCAGTTCAGTACCGTGTCTGGTTGGCAAATCCTAAGTAAAGTTTCCTTACCATGCACATCCTTTTGTCCTGCAGCAGTCTTTCCTGACTGAAGAAAGATGCCAGATTTCATGCCAAGAGAAAAGGTTCCCCTCAGCTAATTTGTTTTGTATCTCTTGTATGTGATACCAAAATATCATTAAACAAAGAACCCTGTTTTTTGATGACAGTGTCTTTGGCAAACATTTATATTAATAGCAATTGTTATTTGTACTCATTCACCAGTCTCTTTCCCCATCCAGTCTTCCCAAAGTGATGTCCTTCTTACAGATTTCTTTGTTCCTCATCAGGAGCTTTTTTCTTCATCTAGAGCTTTACAGCATTAACCACTTCGCATCCTCTCAGTCAGTCTCTTTGTGACTGTTTCTGAGTTAGCACATCAAAACCAAACTATGTGATCTTTTACAACTGTGTTTATGTTTTCATAGACCCAGAGATTACCTGCTCTGTGGAGAGGGCTGTGGTTTGGTGTGTAACAAAGTATGCAGTTCAGGCCTTACTAATATTATTAAGTTTTTCAGATAGGATAGACAAAACAAGATTAAGATAAAGTTAAATTTCTGAATTTAATTAAAAATAAGTCCTTAATACTGGTCTCCCTGAAAGCAGTAGGAATTCTTTACAATTTCTATTGACCTTTCACAGTGATACTAATAAAAAGTTAAATATACTGGTTGTTCCAAATCTGTCTATAAAAATGTTAGAAGACTGTTCTTAGGTCTCTCCCCTTGTGTACAGTCTTAGGAATAGAGGCCCTGATAGCTTTTATTCCAGACTAGCTCATCAAGGAAATCTGTGTAGCATCTGCTTCCAGTGTAATAGATAAGATTTTCTTCAGGCCACAGCTTAGCAGCCTTGGCACAGCTCCCTCATCAGACACTGGGGAGTTCCTCAGCGGGGAGGCAGACTCCTTGCTTGTGTGGCCTCCACTTGTGCCGCTCTGCATCACCCCCAGGGGGCTTGGAAGGCAAGGGAACCCATGTGATTATGGAGCGTGTGCTGCCTTCAGTCATAAAGTTGTTTGACCCAACACTGTCATGTCTTCTGCCAATGTCCTCAAGTTGTGTGAGACCCTTCCAGCCCCCCTGGAAGGCACGGCCTTCCTGTCTCCCTCCCGAAGGGAAGGGATCACTGGTCAAGGAGTCCTGATCTTTTCCTAAGGAGTTGCACATTTGGCAGTGGGAGTAGGGTGGAGGTGTGGTGATTGCTCTGGTTCTCTGTCCTGTCTTTGCAACCCTGCAAAACAGTGAACTTGGATAAAAAATCCAAATATGTGTACATGGTGCCTTCCCACCAGTGGGAAAGGAAATAAACTTTTACAGAGAGGTTTTTACATGTGTCATGTCCGTGTTAGATCTTCATATTTTGTACTCACAGAAATCCTAAGGAGATGGATGTTGTGATCTCCATTTTACAGAAAGGTTAGATATGACACGAGGCTACAATTGCTTACAGAGAACTAGGCTTCCTATTCAGGTCACCTCGGTGCAACACTTAAGCTGGTGTGCACTATTTTAATAAGGAGACTTTTCCCTTAGGCCAGCCATGATTAGTCTCTGGATTCAAAACCCCCATCACACTCACTGTTGGCTTGCCTCATGAGTACAGTACCTATCCAGGCACTAGATTTAATTGTTTTAGTTTTCATTCGTAAGTGCAGTATTGACATAACTGGCAGTTCTAATGTAGTACTTTAATTTAAACTAATATGTGAACTGTATTGTGTGTCCTTCTTAATTATATGTAATTTTGTTTGTAAGTCTTTGATTTTCTCCATCCCCTTTCTTTCCTTCCAGAATAAAGACTGGTTATAGTATCCTGAATTCCTGTTATAGTATACTGAATATAAATTTTCTTTATCACTAGGTTAATTTTGATTCTGAAAATGGACCAATAGTCTACAACACCCTGAAGAAAATATTTAAGCACACACTGGAAGAAAAAAGAAAAGTGACAAAAGATAGCCCTGAGCCTGGCATTTAGTGACGCTGACTTTCCCTTCATGACTATTTCAGACTTGAAGATCTGGGTGGCATTTCTGCTCATAGCTGAACAAATTGAAGTGTGGAACTGCCTCATTTCATAGCACTTTATTTCAGATGCTCTCGGTTTGTGCTCAGAAATGCTTGTTCCTGTTTGGAGCAATTATTTATTTTAAAATATCCTTCAGTTACATTTTTATGTTAAAAAATTGCCATAAAGTTGGTGCCACTTCTTTTATTTATGTATTTATTTAACTGAATTAATATTGTTGTATTAATATTTTAAGAATGTGGTGTTTACATCCTTGTTCTTTTTTGACATTTTGGAAAAAGTTATAACTCTTCTTTCCGAAACAATTATTTTATTGATGGAGCTCTTCTCTTTATTGATGGAATTATCTGTTTACGAAATAGATAATTTTAATAGTAAAACTTTATTGTGTATGCCCTGATACATGACCTTAAGGAAGTCACCAAGTGTCTTAAACTGTATGATATTTGTTATAAGAAGGCTATTGTTACAGCATTTTAAAGGATTTTTTTTACATTTGTTTGAATTTTTGTTTTTTCTTTTTATAAATGTGGCAAAGAGTCTCAAATGTATTATTTTTGTGAGTGTTTTAGTTTTATGTTAAAGGATTGACAGTACAGTGTTTGGGACTTTTTATTGTAGGAAATAGGCTTCCTCTTTGTCAGGCTTCCTGACAGCCTCACTGACTTCTGCTGTCACAGGCAGAAGGAACAATTCTTAATACATCAAGCCTTATTCCCACTCTCCTGGGCTGTTGCTGAGCTGAGCAGCATCTTTACAGAGAAAGTAGGATCGGTGACAAGCAGTGTAGGAAGCTGTAGGACTCCAGCAGAACTGTCTTACAGCGGCGGGCGCCATAGCCACAGCCACTCCCCAGAGGCAGTTCTGTTCATGCTGATGTGATAGCATGAGCACCAGCCCACACATCCTAAATCTGCTGTTGCATAGACCCAGTTGCCTCAGGGCTTTATCTTTGGTTGCTTTTCTGTGAGAATTTAGATCTTTAAATTGAATTTGACTCATTGTAGGTTGCATTCACCCTACTGGTTTTAGATAAGAGGAAGTAATTGCCTAAATTATTTAGTTCCTTATAGACCAAACTATCAGTAATCAAAGCCATTAAATACTATTTAAGTGAATATATGGGGCACAAGAGGCCAAGCCTCTCTTTTTTTCCCAATAAAAATGATATTAAACCAGTTTCAAGCTAAAGCTACTACTTAATCTTAAAGACAGAATTTCAGAGAGAGTAACTGATTTACAAGAAATGAAATTTCTCCAACTTGTACATTTCTGAATCAACTCTAGCACATCAAAAATGTCTGTCATTATTGGTCTTACTAACTAGTGGCAAATGCCATACTGTTTGAATTTTTAGGAAATCAAATCCAGTGAATTTTAGTGAACTGGTTTGCCCATTCCTGACGTTTCTTCTTTTCAAGTGCCTGATCTGGGAAAGACAGGGAGAAAACAATTACATTTATCCAAAGGTACATTATAAAGATATGTATTTTATACCTAAAAAGACATTTATCCTCATCTTTGTCAGTCTAAATGGACAGGTGCCACCATGGCTCATCTGACAAGTGGCTCTTGGCCTGTGCATCTGAAGTCATCGTTTCGGATTAGAGGGTAGATCCTGCACGGCCATGCTGTGACCACAGCAGTGCGTGTCTAAAATCTAAGTGCACCAGTCTGAGAAAGAGAGACGGTGTGATTAATCAAGCTGTATACAGGTTTTGTATTTATTTGAATAAAAGTGGGGGAAAAAAGCACATGATCTTTGTCTTGTACTTCTTTAGCTTAGTGCTCTTGAGATCCTGATAATAAAGATTTGGCTTTGTGATTAGGATTTCCTAATGAGCAGTCTGAGTTGCAGGCTGAGTAGTCAGCTGGCCAGGCTCTAGTCAGCCCCGACACTGTTGGTTCAGAATGACCAAGGGATGGAGGCAGGCAGATAGAAGGATTCTAAGAGGAATATGGGAGGAAAATCTCAAGGTCAGCAGGATTCCTGCCTTCCAGTATTTGAACTGGTGAAGAGTTCTCTGTAGCCCAGAGGATAGAAGTCTACCTACTAGAAGAAGTTACAGGCCTGCAAAAATTCAGCTCAGCAGGATGGAAAGGGCCAAAACTGCCATTCAGAACTTAACAACCATGGCTGAGCACATGCATTGTCTTGATTACTTCTCTTACCAGACCAGGAGTGAAGTACTTTTCATACTTAGCTGATGAAGGAATTCCCCTCTGACTGACTTTGAGGTATGTTCTCCCTCTTGAGGCCCTTTCAGCACTAGACTCCATGATGGCATAACAGAGCACTGCATTATCCATAACTTCAGTGGAAATATCCTGCAATTTTTGTCCTCTGAAAAAGACTGAGCTCACTCTATTGCTATTATATATATGTGTGTGATACACACAAACGTATATATATATATATATATATATATAGAAAGTGCATGATTTCTTGCCACTTCTGTTTTTTTCCTGTTTCAGAGAACTTGCTGATGCTCTTTGAGATGAAGTGCTGCTATTTTAAAGTTGCTTCATCTGTTTGCATAACTCAGAAACACTATACTGATCTACTTTCTCATAGCTTCAACAAACTTCCCAGTTCTATCTGAGAAAGAGTATGTGCTTTCATCACTCTGGATTCCATGAAAATAAACATATATCATACTTCAATAGAGAGGAAGTTTGTATATTTTTCTCTTAAATGGAGGACACTTGCTTATATGCTTGGGTGCTATTTCTGGCTGTTCTCTAGAGGTCTGAAAAAGTTTCCAGAGATAGTATGTTGTAGACAGAGTGTGTGCCCCAAGTTCTTGATATCTGAAGGCCCCCAATAATTTGAAGATAATTTGAGGAATTGTTTAAAAGTGACAGCTTACTCATAGGATCTTTGTTGTTCAAAATTATTAAACATTGATACATTTTCAGTAAATTAAGAACTACATTTCCTTTGGTGCTTGAATGTGACCCAAGAGTAACACCTTACCCAAGGAGCTCTTTCCAGTGTTGAAGTGAAAGTTGCTCAGTTGTGTCCGACTCTTTGTGACCCCATGAACTATACAGTCCATGGAATTCTCCAGGCCAGAATACTGGAGGGGGTAGACTATCCGTTCTCCAGCAGATCTTCCCGACCCAGGAATTGAACCAGGGTCTTCTGCATTGCAGGTGAATTCTTTACCATCTGAGCTATCAGGAAAGCCCTAATATCTGGGCTTACTTGGGGATCAGCTGGTAAAGAATCCGCCTGCAATGTAGGAGACCTGGGTCGATCCCTGGATCGGAAAGATCCCCTGGAGAAGGGAAAGGCTACCCACTCCAGTATTCTGGCCTAGAGAATTCCATGGACTGTGTAGTCCATGGGGTCACAAAGTTAGACACGACTGAGTGAATTTCACTTTTCAGTGTTAGGTGGTTGAAAATTATTTACATATAAAATGGCAGGAAAAAGATTCAACAAATCCTGTTACACATCAGTGGATTATTTTTTAGTTATGCTTTTAAGCATGAGCTGATCTCTGATTAGCCCAACACTGGCTGACAATAAAACTGATTTACAAGTAATCACAATGGAGCCATTCAACAGTAGAGCTGTATTGAACCTTCATTCTAAATAGTCGATTAAAATAGCTAGTCACTAAAAATAATGTCCCAACTAGATTTTAATATCATAAAATCTTTTGCCCTGAAAAATAAAAGTTTTATACATCCACTGCAATTTACATCACAATAGAAGGCTATTATGCCCTTGCCTCCTGGCTTTCTTGATTAAAATTAAATAATGTTTTACTCTTCAGAATGCCTCTTTGGGAGAAAAGTTATATTTTTAGAATACATTCCTACTTACCTAACCATTTGATTACAGTCTGCAAATACTAATTGGTTTTGATTTAGTGAATTGCCTTTTCATTTCTTTCTCCTCTTAAAAATAAAACAGACTACTCAGACATTGAATTATGTTGAACCATATTGAATGGCCATTTCTGCAGGTCAAAATTATCAAATGTGGGCCATTTTATACAGTTCAACCAAATACTAAATTTAATTTTCCTGGGGCCAGTAGGTGACATTTTCTAAATTATTTTAGCAAAGTTTAGATGATCAATTACTTTCTAAGAATATCCTTTATGCTCAGAGTTCCAAAACAAATGAAAGCGATTAATATAGAACTATTCTTTCAGCAACTGATTTGTGCTCCTCTGAGCTTCCACTCTGCTGATGCTGGGGACACCCAGGAATCATTGTCATTCATCCCTCCATCAGGAGCCAAATCTAGTGCATGTCTGTATGTCACTTGTTCATGCCATCTCATGCCATCAGCACCCAGAATGAGTTCTACATTGTCTGCCACTTAGCTACCCACTTCAGTCCACACCTTCATTCTTTCTATACAATGGTGCAAGAATAATTCTCGATACTTTATTATTGTTAATTCTGAATGTCCTTCAAAACTCAGCTCTGATCCCTTCAAACTATGTATTAATTAACACTTTGTTAAATGTAATTAAATTCAACTACCCGATGACCACAGAGGTAGGGCGGTGTCGTGAGCTGAATTAAGTCCTAAAATTCATATGTTGAAATCCTAACCCCTAGTACCTCAGAATGTGACTGTGTTTGGAGACAGGCCTTTTAAGAGGTGATAAAGTTTAAAAACAAAGTCCATATATGTGTCTCATGTGACTTAAACGTAAGATGCTGGATTTGTTGGTATTTTCATCCATGAAAACTGCTACTCGTGGTGTAACACTGGTGCATAGAGAGGACTCAACAAATGTAACGTGGGTAAAAGGGAGGAGGGTGGAGGAAACGAAGGTAGAGCCCTGGTATCAGTGTATACCTAGGTCAGTTACATTTAAAAATTGGGTTATTTGTAAAGCAGAGATAGAGACACAGATGCAGAGAACAAATGTTTGGACACTAAGGGGAAGGTGGGATGAATTGGGAGATTGGAATTAACGTATAGTACACTATTGATACTATGTATGAAATAGATAGCTAATGAAAACCCACTGTATAGCTCAGGAAACTAGTGCTCTGTGGTGACCTAAAAGGAAGGAAAACCCAAAAAAGAGGGGATATATGTATATGTATAGCTTTGCTTTGCTATACAATAGAAACTTAACATTGTAAGGCAACTATACACCAGTAAATATTAATTTAAATAAATAAAAACAAGGAAGTAGAGTGTACAGGGCCATAATGGAAGTAATGGTTCTCCACTTCATTCAACGGGCTTCCCTGATAGCTCAGTTGGTAAAGAATCCACCTGCAATGCAGGAGACCCCAGTTTAATCCCTGGGTCGGGAAGATCCACTGGAGAAGGGATAGGCTACACACTCCAGTATTTGGGTTTCCCTTGTGGCTCAGCTGGTAAAGAATCCGCCTGCATTGCAGGAGACCTGGGTTTGATCCCTGGGTTGGGAAGATCCCCTGGAGAAGGGACAGGCTACCCACTCCAGTATTCTGGCCTGGAGAATAAAACATCCCATGCCAGTAGACTACCAAGTTACATATATCTAGAGTAAGCACTAGGAAAACTCTAGTGATATACTCACTATAATCAAGATGGGATTTTTTTTTTTATGTTTAAATAACTATAACAGGAAAGAGAAGAAGAATGAGGAATATAGAAAACAAACAAACACAAATAATCAAATGGCTGACAAATTAACAATTACCTAAATTCAGATGGTCTAAATGCACCAAAGACAGATTGGCTTAGTAGATAAAAATGATTAATAAATCCTGCCTTCGAGAACGATTAAAATACAATGTTATAGATAGGTTGTATCATATGTTATTTTTTAAAAGCAGAATGGTTTATTAGATGAAGTAGACTTTAGAGCAAAGAAAATTACAGAAACATTTGTTTCTGTTGTTTAGTCACTAAATTGTGTCTGACTCTTTTGCAACCCCATGGGCTGCCAGGCTCCTCCGTCCATGGGGTTTTCCAAGCAAGAATACTGAAGTGGGTTGCTATTTCCTTCCCCACAGAAACATTAAACAGTGATGAAAGGATCAGCCCACCAGGGATACATAATTCTGAGTAAGTCCACACCAACCATCAGAGCTTCCAAACACATGAAGCAAAACCTGGTAGAGCTGAAAGGAGAAATAGACAAAGCTACAGTTAGGCTTATAACTTCACCATCCCACTCTCAGCAACTGAGATTCTGTGCAACAGAAAGCAAGGCTGTAGAGTCACTGAAGCCTGCACACGCATACAACAGTGGTTTCCACACACAGAGAAGCATACGACAAACACTGGCTCCTATGCAGCAGTTCAGGCCGGCTTGTCTCAGGGCCACTCTGCTTGCCTAAGAATCAGTCAGTTCCTCAAAGAGCTCTTGCTTATTTCTATTATATATTTATTGATTTAAATATATGTGTGTGTTATATATATAAATAATATATATTATATAATTATATGTAATTATATAATCATATAGTATATAATTATATATTATAATTATATAATTTATAATATATAATTATGTAATACTTATATAATATGTATAATTATAATATATAGTATAATAGATACAATATATAATTATACATATAATAATTATAACAAATTATTATATATAGCTACATATTATATATAATTATATATTATATATATATTTATAGTTATATTTTTTAATATATATATATATTGGGCTTCTCTAGTGGTGCTAGTGGTAAAGAACATGCCTGCCAATGCAGGAGACAATAAGGGTTTGATCCGTGGGTCGGGAATATCCCCTGGAGAGGGGCATAGCAACCCACTCTAGTATTCTTGCCTGGAGAACCTCATAGACAGAAGAGCCTGGTGGCCTATAGTCCATAGGATCACAAAGGGTCGGACACAACTGAAGTGATTTAACATGCCCAGACACACACACATACACACACACACACACACACACACACACACACATATATATATTAGTAATTGACACCTTTCTAAAATAATTCACTTAAAGAACATAAACCCATTCAGTACTTCTTAATATAAATCTTTGTGAAAAATAGCTATATTTTTTTTAAGTTAGTGGCATTGTTTTTAATTTTTGCAAATCTCTTTAAGTTCTGATAAGAGAAAACAACTGGATTCTCATATCTGCCTTGCATTCATTTTGTTATACTATCACACATCTTGTAACCACTGGAAAACTCTACTGTACATTCATGAGTGTGAGAAATGCACATAACATCTTAATACTCTAATGAAAAAGTACAGGTTGCAGACACCTTAGTCTCAGGTCCCCTACAGGTATCCCTGACAGCGTGTGGCCTTTCTCAAGTCAAAACTAACAGCCCAAAGCTCCTTTCCAAAAAGCCTCCCACAAAGGTGATGCTGCTGGAAGTGGATTCAATTTGACAAGGAGAGAGAAACTGAGTGCAAAGGAAGAGGGAAAGGAAAGTTGGGAGAGGAACGGAAAGTATGAGGTTTTTTGTTTGTGCTATTTTTTTCATCACTTTTCAAAAACCACACAGAAAGACATCCTGAAACTATGAAGCTAGGGAAGCAGTTCTGCCCCATCTCATATAACATGAACAACAATCCCATGTAAAATTATTAAAAGAAAAAAAATTAATGGGTTAAATTTGGAATAACATCCCTATAAATAATGAAAGAATGCAGAGATATATGCTTGTAAAATAAAGCCATGTCTAATATTTAAATGAGCTTTAAAAATTAAGATTATAGAAGCTATGATAGAATAGCAAAAAAGTAGAATATGAAAAATTCAGAAATGAGATGATTGGTTAAAAACAAGGTCTGGAAAAAAATGCAGATGAACTCAAGTAAGAATTAGAAATAAAGAGGAAAATTCTGAGAAACTGAGTATTAAACTAGATGGATGTGCTATGTCCTATGTTGCTTCTGTTGTATACAAATCTTTGTGACCCTCTGCACTTTAGCCCACTAGACTTCTCTCCATGGGATTCTCCTGGAATGGGTTGCCATGCCCTCCTCCAGCAGATCTTCCTGACCCAGGGATTGAACCTGTGTCTCTTATGTCTCCTACGTTGGCAGGTGGGTTCTTTACCGCTAGTGCCACCTGGGAAGCAAAAAAGCAAATAAGTCCAAGAGAAACAAAGGAGGGAAGGAGGAAATAAATGTACAAAGTAAAGGTTAAGAAGATTTGAGAAAAGTGATAGCTACAGAGGACAAAGAAGATTTAACATAGGTATAACAGGTATATCCAAAAAAGAAAGCTGAAATAATAGGAAAAAAATAATAATTTAAAAAGCTACACTATCAAAAAAATTGCTCAGTGAAAAAGCAATGTACTTACAAGTATATACTAAAAATTTAACTCCATTTACATGGGAAAATCAACCCAGACTGGTCAACAGTGACACATACTCTAGTAAAATTATTGGTTTTTAAAGGAAGAAGAAAAGCCTCATTGGACAATCAGACAAAAGACCAAGTTATTTAAGCTTCCAGTTCAAGATGGCAGAGTAGGACATGCACTCATCTCCTTCTGCAAGAGCACCAAAATCGCACCTAGCTGTTGAACAACCATTGACAGGAGGATGCTGGAACCCACCACAAAAATATACTCCATGTCCAGAGACAAAGAAGACACAGTGAAACAGTAGGAGGAGCACAACCACAATAAAATCAAATCCTATACCTGCCGGGTTGGTGACCCACAAACTGGAGAACAATAATACAAAAGGAGTTTTCCCACTGTTGTGAAGGTTCTGAACCCCATGTCAAGCTTCCCAGCCTGGGGATCCAACAAAGAGACTGGGAATTCCCAGGGAATCTGACCTTGAAGGCCAGCGGGATTTGATTATAGGACTTCCACAGGACTGAGGGAAACAGAGTCTCCAGTCTTGGAGAGTACAAACAAAATCTTATGTGCACCAAGACCATGAGAAAAGGAGAAGTGACCTCACAGGAGACTCAACCAAAACCACCTGCTAGTGTTGGAGGGTCTCCTGTGGAGGCGTGGATCAACAGGGGCTTACCACAGGGAAGGGGCCACTGGCAGCAGCAGTCCTGGAAGGCCCCCTTTGGCATACACCCTCTGGGAGGTCACCATTAACCCTACCATAGAGCCCTAGACCCCAGGGATGGGTTGCCTCAGGCCAAACAACTAACAGTGAGGGTACAACCCCACCCATCAGCAGATAATTGGATTAAAGTTTTACTGAGCAAGGCCCTGCCCACCAAAGCAAGACCCAGTTTTTCCCACTGCCAGGCCCTCCCATCAAAAAGCTTACACAAGCCCCTTAGCCTCCTCCATCAGAGGGCAAATAGAAGAAGCAAGCAGAACCACAATCCCACAGCTAGAATCAAAACTACATTTAGTCAGTCAGTCAGTTCAGTCACTCAGTCATGTCTGACTCTTTGTGACCCCATGGACTGCAGCATGCCAGGCCTCCCTGTCCATCACCAGCTCCCGGAGTTTACTCAAACTCATGTCCATCAAGTCAGTGATGCCATCCAACCATCTTATTCTCTGTTGTCCTCTTCTCCTCTAGCCTTCAATCTTTCCCAGCATCAGGATCTTTTCAAATGAGTCAGCTCTTCGCATCAGGTGGCCAAAGTACTGGAATTTCAGCTTCAACATCAGTCCTACCAATGAACACTCAGGACTGATCTCCTTTAGGATGGACTGGTTGGATCTCCTTGCAGTCCAAGGGACTCTCAAGAGTCTTCTCCAACACCACAGTTCAAAAACATCAATTCCTCGCCACTCAGCTTTCTTTATAGTCCAACTCTCACATCCATACATGACCACTGGAAAAATCATAGCCTTGACTAGACGACCCTTTGTTGGCAAAGTAATGTCTCTGCTTTTTAATATGCTGTCTAGATTGGTCATAAGTTTCCTTCCAAGGAGCAAGCGTCTTTTAATTTCATGGCTGCAGTCACCATCTGCAGTGACTTGGGAGCCCAAGAGAAAATAAAGTCTGTCACTGTTTCCACTGTTTCTCCATCTATTTGCCATGAAGTGATTGGACTGGATGCCATGATCTTTGTTTTCTGAATGTTGAGCTTTAAGCCAACTTTTACTCTCCTCTTTCACTTTCATCAAGAGGCTCTTTAGTTCTTCTTCACTTTCTGCCATAAGGGTGGTGTCATCTGCATATCTGAAGTTATTGATATTTCTCCCTGCAATCTTGATTCCAGCTTGTGCTTCATCCAGCCTAGCATTTCTCATGATGTACTCTGCATATAAGTTAAATAAGCACAGTGACAATATATAGCCTTGACATACTCTTTTTCCTATTTGGAACCAGTCTGTTGTTCCATGTCCAGTTCTAACTGTTGCTTCTTGACCTGCATACAGATTTCTCAAGAGGCAGGTCAAGTGGTCTGGTATTCCCATCTCTTTCAGAATTTTCCAGAGTTTGTTGTGATCCACACAGTCAAGGCTTTGGCATAGTCAATAAAGCAGAAATATGTTTTTCTGGAACTCTCTTGCTTTTGTGAGGATCCAGTGGATGTTGGCAGTTTGATCTCTGATTTCTCTGCCTTTTCTAAAACCAGCTTGAACATCTGGAAGTTCACAGTTCACATACTGTTGAAGCCTGGCTTGAAGAATTTTGAGCATTACTTTGCTAGCGTGTGAGATGAGTACAATTGTGCGATAGTTTGAGCATTCTTTGGCATTGTGTTTCTTTGGAACTGGAATGAAAACTACTTTTCCAGTCCTGTGGCCACTGCTGAGTTTTCCAAATTTGCTGACATTTTGAGTGCAGCACTTTCACAGCATCAGCTTTTAGGATGTGAAATAGCTCAACTGGAATTTCATCACCTTTACTAGCTTTGTTCGTAGTGATGTTTCCTAAGTACCACTTACCTTCACATTCCAGGATGTCTGGTTCTAGGTGAGTGATCACACCATCGTGATTATCTGGGTAACGAAGATCTTTTTTGTACAGTTCTTCTGTGTATTCTTGCCACCTCTTCTTATTATCTTCTGCTTCTGTTAGGCCCATACCATTTCTGTGCTTTATTATGCCCATCTTTGCATGAAATGTTCCCTTGGTATCTCTAATTTTCTTGAAGAAATCTCTAGTCTTTCCCATTCTATTGTTTTCCTCTATTTATTTGCATTGATCGCTAAAGAAGGCTTTCTTATCTCTCCTTGCTATTCTTTGGAACTCTGCATTCAAATGGGTATATCTTTCCTTTTCTCCTTTGCTTTTCGCTTCTCATCTTTTCACAGCTATTTGTAAGGCCTCCTCAGGCAGCCATTTTGCTTTTTTGCATTTCTTTTTCTTGGGGATGGTCTTGCTCCCTGTTCCCTGTAGAATGTCACGAACCTCCGTCCATAGTTCATCAGGCACTCTGTCTATCAGATCTAGTCCCTTAAATCTATTTCTCACTTCCACTATATAATCATTAGGGATGTGATTTAGGTCATACCTGAATGGTCTAGCAGTTTTCCCTACTTTCTTCAACTTAAGTCTGAATTTGGTAATAATGAGCTCATGATCTGAGCCACAGTCCGCCCCTGGTCTTGTTTTTGCTGACTGTATAGAGCTTCTCCATCTATGACTGCAAAGAATATAATCAGTCTGATTTTGGTGTTGACCATCTGGTGATGTCCATGTGTAGAGTCTTCTCTTGTATTGAAAACTACATTACAAAAGGTTAATCAGGATGAAAAAGCATAAAGTTATGTCCCAGTTGAAGGGACAAGACAAAACCCCAGAAAAGCAACTGAATGAGGTGGAGACAGGCAACATTCCAGAAAAAGAATTCAGAATAATGATAGTGAAGATGATCCAAGATCTTGTGAAAATGATGGAGAAAATACAAAAACTGTTTACAAAGATCTACAAGAACTAAAGAACAAACAGATGAAAAACACATTATAAGAAATCAGTAGCAGAATAACTGAGACAGAAAAACAGATAAATTATATGGAGGACAGAATGGTGGAAATCACTGCCACAGAAAAAATAATATAGAGAAAAGAATGAAAAGAAGACAGCCTAAGTGACCCCTGGGACAACAATAAATGCACCAGCATTTGCATTATAGGAGTCCCAGAAGGAGAAGAGAGAGAGAAATGACCTGCCTGAGAAAATATTTGAAGAGATAATGCTGAAAACTTCCATAACATGGGAAAGGAAACAGTCAATCAAATTAGTAAGCACAGAGAGTCCCAGGAAGGATAAACTCAGGAAGGAACACACCGAGACCCATAGTAATCAAACTCACAAAAATTAAAGACAAAGATAAAATATTAAAAGCAACAAGGAAGAAACAACAAATAACATACAAGGGAACTCCCATCAGGTTATCAGCTGATTTCTCAACAAAAACTCTATAAGCCAGAAGGGAATGGCATGATAATATATTTAAAGTGATGAAAAGGAAGAACCAAAAATACTCTACCCAGCCAGACTCTCCTTCAGATTTGATGGAGAAATCAAAATCTTTCCAGACAAGCAAAAGTTAAGAGAGTTCAATACCACCAAGCCAGCTTTACAACAACTGCTAAGGAACTTCTCTAGACAAGAAACAAGGCAAGGAAAAGACCTACAGAAATTAAACTCAAAACAATTAAGAAAATGGTATTAGGATCATATGTATCAATAACTACCTTAAATATAAATGGATTAAATGCACCAAGCAAAAGACATAGACTGGCTTGGCAGATGAAAACATGTGCATGTAAGTACTTACACTTACCACATCACTCTGCTTGACCTCCCAAACTGTATGTAATTATTTTATATTGTTAGGTTAATCATGTTTACATTATAGTTTTCAACTGTAATTGTCTTTTATTTTTTTGTCTGGCTGTTGATTGCAAACTTAAGGAGCCTCTTGATGAAAGTGAAAGAGAAGAGTGAAAAACTTGGCTTAAGACTCAACATTCATTTTTTTTTTTAATAACCATCACATTTTAATAACCATCACATCACCGGCAAACAGAAGCCAAATAAACAAAGGGAACCGCTTCAGAAGGGACTGGTGCAACAGATTAAAATCCCTCTAGAAAACACCGACTACACCAGAAGGGGCCTGTAGATATCGAGAAGTGTAAGCTGGAATGAGGAGCTATCTGAAACTGAGCTGAACCCACACTGACCGCAACAGCTCCTAGAAACTCCTAGATATAATTTTACTTTTTTCTCTTTTTTTTTTTCTCTTTTTATTTTTTCTCTTTTATTTTCCTTTAAAATCCCCTATTACTCCCCCATTACTCCTTAACTTTCATTTCCATAGATTTTTATGATTTTTTTTAATTAGGGGAAAAAAAAGAATTTTTTTTTCTTTCTTTCTTTTTTTTTTCTCTTTTTCTTTTTTTTTTCTTTTTTCTTCTTTTTTTTTCTTTTTCTTTCCTTTTTCTCTTCTATTTTCTATTTTTCTTTTCCTCTTATTTCTTTTAAAGTCCTCTAGTACTCCTCTACTACTCCTTAATTTTCATTTTCAACACACTATAACCTTACAAAAAAAAAAAGAAGAGAAGCCCTATTTTTAAACCGAAGATTATTCTCTCCCAATCTTGACTCTCTGTTTTCTACCCCAGAACACCTCTATTTCCTCCCTTCCCCTTCCCTTGCCAATCCAATTCTGTGAATCTTTGTAGGTGACTGGGCTACGGAGAACACTCTGGGAACAGACAGCTGCGTAGATCTGTCTCTCTCCTCTTGAGTCCCCCTTTTTCTCCTCCTGCTCATCTCTATCTCCCTCCTCCCTCTCCTCTTCTTCATGTAACTCTGTGAACCTCTCTGGGTATGCCTAACAGGGGAGAATCTTTTCGCCATTAACCTAGAAGTTTTCTTATCAGTGCTGTATAGTTGGAGAAGTCCTGAGACTACAGGAAGAATAAAACTGAAATCCAGAGGCAGGAGACTTAAGCCCCAAACCTGAGAACACCAGAAAACTCCTGACTACATGGAACTTTAAGTAATAAGTGACTGTCCAAAAGCCTCCATACCTACACTGAAACCAACCACCACCCAAGAGCCAATAAGTTTTAGAGCAAGACATACCACGCAAATTCTCCAGCAACACAGGAACATAGCCCCGCACATCAACATACAGGCTGCCCAAGGTGACACCTAACACATAGACCCATCTCAAAACTCATTACTGGGCACTCCATTGCTCTCCAAAGAGAAGAAATCAAGTTCCACGCACCAGAACACTGACGCAAGCTTCCCTAACCAGGAAACCTTGACAAGCCAATCGTCTAACCCCACCCACTGGGTAAATCCTCCACAATAAAAAGGAACCACAGACCTCCAGAATACAGAAAGCCCACTCCAGACACAGCAATCTAAACAAGATGAAAAGGCAAAGAAATACCCAACAGGTAAAGGAACATGAAAAATGCCCACCAAGTCAAACAAAAGAGGAGGAGATAGGGAATCTACCTGAAAAAGAATTTAGAATAATGATAATAAAAATGATCCAAAATCTTGAAAACAAAATGGAGTAACAGATAAATAGCCTGGAAACAAAAATTGAAAAGATACAAGAAATGTTTAATAAAGACCTAGAAGAAATAAAAAATAATCAATTAAAAATGAACAATGCAATGAATGAGATCAAAAACACTTTGGAGGGAACCAAGAGTAGAATAACGGAGGCAGAAGATAGGATAAGTGAGGTAGAAGATAAAATGGTGGAAATAAATGAAGCAGAGAGGAAAAAAGAAAAAAGGATCAAAAGAAATGAGGACAACCTCAGGGACCTCTGGGACAATGTGAGAAGCCCCCAACATTTCGAATCATAGGATGTTCCAGAAGAAGAAAGACAAAAAAGAAAGGCCTATGAGAAAATACTCGAGATAGGATAATAGCTAAAACTTCCTAAAATGGGGAAGGAAATAGCCACCCAAGTCCAAGAAACCCAGAGAGCTCCCAAAACAGGATAAACCAAGGGAAACACCCCATTTAATCAAAATTAACAAAGATCAAACACAAAGAACAAATAATAAAAGCAGCAAGGGAGAAACAACAAATAACACACAAAGGGATCCCCATAAGGATAACAGCTGATCTATCAATAGAAACCCTCCAGGCCAGAAGGGAATGGCAGGACATACTGAAAGTAATGAAAGAGAATAACCTACAACCTAGATTACTGTACCCAGCAAGGATCTCATTCAGATATGAAGGAGAATTCAAAAGCTTTACAGACAAGCAAAAGCTGAGAGAATTCAGCACCACCAAACCAGCTCTTCAACAAATGCTAAAGGATCTTCTCTAGACAGGAAATGCAGAAAGGTTGTATAAACGTGAACCCAAACAACAAAGTAAATGGCAACGGGACCACGCATACCGCTATAATAATTACCCTAAATGTAAATGGGTTGAAATGCCCCCAACCAAAAGACAAAGATTGGCTGAATGGATACAAAAACAAGACCCCTATTATGCTGTCCTACAAGAGACCCACCTCAAAACAAGAGACACATACAGACTAAAAGTGAAGGGCTGGAAAAAAATGTTTCACACAAACGGAGACCAAAAGAAAGCAGGAGTCGCAATACTCATATCAGATAAAATAGACTTTCAAATAAAGGATGTGAAAAGAGACAAAGAAGGACACTACATAATGATCAAAGGATCAATCCAAGATGAAGATATAACAATTATAAATATATATGCACCCAACATAGGAGCACTGCAATATGTACGGCAAACACTAATGAGTATGAAAGAGGAAATTAATAGTAACACAATAATAGTGGGAGACTTTAATACCCCACTCACAACTATGGATAGATCAACTAAACAGAAAATTAACAAGGAAACACAAACCTTAAATGACACAATGGACCAACTAGACCTAATTGATATCTATAGGACATTTCACCCCAAAACAATCAACTTCACCTTTTTCTCAAGTGCACACGGAACCTTCTCCAGAATAGATCACATCCTGGGCCATAAATCTGGTCTTGGAAAATTCAAAAAAATTGAAATCATTCCAGTCATCTTTTCTGACCACAGTGCAGTAAGATTAGATCTCAATTACAGGAAAAAAAATTGTTAAAAATTCAAACATATGGAGGCTAAATAACACGCTTCTGAATAACCAACAAATCATAGAAGAAATCAAAAAAGAAATCAAAATATGTATAGAAATGAATGAAAATGAAAACACAACAACCCAAAACCTATGGGACACTGTAAAAGCAGTGCTAAGGGGAAGGTTCATAGCATTACAGGCTTACATCAAGAAACAAGAAAAAAACCAAATAAATAACCTAACTCTACACCTAAAGCAATTAGAGAAGGAAGAAATGAAGAACCCCAGAGTTAGCAGAAGGAAAGAAATCTTAAAAATCAGGGCAGAAATAAATGCAATAGAAACTAAAGAGACCATAGCAAAAATCAACAAAGCTAAAAGCTGTTTTTTTGAAAAAATAAACAAAATTGACAAACCATTAGCAAGACTCATTAAGAAACAAAGAGAGAAGAACCAAATTAACAAAATTAGAAATGAAAATGGAGAGATCACAACAGACAACACTGAAATACAAAGGATCATAAGAGACTACTACCAGCAGCTCTATGCCAATAAAATGGACAACTTGGATGAAATGGACAAATTCTTAGAAAAGTATAACTTTCCAAAACTGAACCAGGAAGGAATAGAAGATCTTAACAGAGCCATCACAAGCAAGGAAATCAAAACTGTAATAAAAAATCTTCCAGCAAACAAAAAGCACAGGAACAGAATGGCTTCACAGCTGAATTCTACCAAAAATTTAGAGAAGAGCTTAACACCTCATCTTACTCAAACTCTTCCAGAAAATTGCAGATGAAGGTAGCCTTCCAACTCAATTCTATGAGGCCCACCATCACCCTAATTCCAAAACCAGACAAAGATGCCACAAAAAAAGAAAACTACAGGCCAATATCACTGATGAACATAGATTGCAAAATCCTTAACAAATTCTAAAGCAACAGAATCCAACAACATTTAAAAAAAATCAATACACCAACGACCAAGTGGGGCTTTATCCAAGGAATGCAAGGATTCTTTAATATCCGCAAATCAATCAATGTAATACACCACATTAACAAAAAAAAAAAAAAAAACCATATGATTATCTCAATAGATGCAGAGAAAGCCTTTGACAAAATTCAACACTCATTTATGATTAAAACTCTCCAAAAAGCAGGAATAGAAGGAACATACCTCAACATGATAAAAGCTATATATGACAAACCCACAGCAAGCATCACCCTCAATGGTGAAAAATTGAAAGCATTTCCCCTGAAATCAGGAACAAGACAAGGGTGCCCACTCTCACCACTACTATTCAACATAGTGTTGGAAGTTTTGGCCACAGCAATCAGAGCAGAAAAAGAAGTAAAAGGAATCCAGATAGGAAAAGAAGAAGTGAAACTCTCACTGTTTGCAGATGACATGATCCTCTACATAGAAAACCCTAAAGACTCTTCCAGAAAATTACTAGAGCTAATCAATGAATATAGTAAAGTTGCAGATTAACACACAGAAATCCCTTGCATTCCTATATACTAACAATGAAAAAACAGAAAGAGAAATTAAGGAAACAATACCATTCACCATTGCAACAAAAAGAATAAAATACTTAGGAGTATATCTACCTAAAGAAACAAAAGACCTATACATAAAAAACTATAAAACACTGATGAAAGAAATCAAAGAGGACACAAACAGATGGAGAAACATACCGTGTTCATGGATTGGAAGAAATCAATATTGTCAAAATGGCTGTTCTACCCAAAGCAATCTATAGATTCAATGCAATCCCTATCAAGCTACCAACGGTATTTTTCACAGAACTAGAACAAAGAATTTCACAATTTGTATGGAAATACAAAAAACCTCGAATAGCCAAAGTAATCTTGAGAAAGAAGAATGGAACTGGAGGAATCAACCTGCCTGACTTCAGGCTCTACTACAAAGCCACAGTCTTCAAGGGACAGGGTGGTACTGGCACAAAGACAAGAAATATGGACCAATGAACAGAATAGAACAAGCCAAGAGATAAATCCACGAAACCTATGGACACCTTATCTTTGACAAAGGAGGCAAGGATATACAATTGGAAAAGACCAACCTCTTTAACAAGTGGTGCTGGGAAAAACTGGTCAACCACTTGTAAAAGAATGAAACTAGAACACTTTCTAACACCATACACAAAAATAAACTCAAAATGGATTAAAGATCTAAATGTAAGACCAGAAACTATAAAACTCCTAGAGGAGAACATAGGCAAAACACTCTCCCACATAAATCACAGCAAGATCCTCTATGACCCACCTCCCAGAATATTGGAAATAAAAGCAAAAACTAAACAAATGGTACCTAATGAAACTTAAAAGCTTTTGCACTACAAAGGAAACTATAAGTAAGGTGAAAAGACAGCCCTCAGATTGGGAGAAAATAATAGCAAATGAAGAAACAGACAAGGATTAATCTCAAAAATATACAAGCAACTCCTGCAGCTCAATTCCAGAAAAATAAATGACCCAATCAAAAAATGGGCCAAAGAACTAAACAGACATTTCTCCAAAGAGGACATACAGATGGCTAACAAACACATGAAAAGGTGCTCAACATCACTCGTTATTAGAGAAATGCAAATAAAAACCACAATGAGGTACCATTACACACCAGTCAGGATGCTGCAACTATCCAAAAGTTCTTACAAGCAATTAAATGCTGGACGAGGGAATGTGGAGAAAGGGAACCTCTTACCATGTTGGTGGGAATTGCAACTAGCAGCCACTATGAAAAACAGTTGTGGAGATTCCTTAAAAACTGGGGAACTAGAACTGCCCATATGACCAGCATTACCCACTTTCTGGGCATACACACTGAGGAAACCAGATCTGAAAGAGACACCATAGAACCCCATGTTCATCGAGCACTTTTATAATACCGGACATGGGAAGCAACCTAGATGACCCATCAGCAGACTCGATTATGGATAAGGGAAGCTGTGTACATATAACACCATGGGGAATTTTACTCAGCCGTCAAATAAGAATTTGAACCAGTCCTAATGAGAATGAGATTGAAACTGGAGCCCCTCTATACAGAGGTGAAGTAAAGGCCGAAAGATAAAGACGATTACATTCTATACTAACACATATATATTGGAATTTTAGAAACATGGTAACGATAACCCTATATGCAAAACAGAAAAAGAGACACAGAAATACAGAACAGACTTTTGAACTCTGTGGGAGAAGGTGAGGGTGGGATGTTTCAAAAGAACAGCATGTATACTATCTATGGTGAAACAGATCACCAGCCCAGGTGGGATGCATGAGACAAGTGCTCGGGCCTGGTACACTGGGCAGACCCAGAGGAATCGAGTGGAGAGGGAGGTGGGAGGGGGATCGGGATGGGGAATAAGTGTAAATCTATGGCTGATTCATATCAATGTATGACAAAACCCACTGAAATGTTGTGAAGTAATTAGCCTCCAACTAATAAAAAAATTAAAAAAAAAAACTACATTAAAAATAACTTCTTCCCATCAGAAAAGCATATAAATAACACGAAAAGATAAGCCACAACCTAGGAGAAGATAATTTCAATCCTATGTAACTGACAATGGCTTAATGTAGAAGTAGACTTTTGGAGGGCACAACAGAACCTTTTGCACCAGGACACAGGAGAAAGGAGCAGTGACCCCACAGGAGACTTGACTGTGTCCAGGAGTCTCCAGTGAAGGCGTGGGTGGGTGGTGGCCTGCTGCAGCGTTGGGGGCACGGACTGTAGCAGTACATGCCTGGGATCTTTTGAGGGAGGCCACCACTATCTTCATCACCTCCACCATAGTTTGGCCCCAGGTAAATAGCAGGGAGGGAACACAGCTCCACCCATCAACAGAAAATTGGATTAAAGATTTACTGAGCGTGGCCCCGCCCATCAGAACAAGACCCAGTATCCCCATCAGTCAGTCTATCCCATCAGGAAGCTTTCATAAGCCTCTT
>NC_057415.1:19809651-19814389 GCF_019320065.1 Cervus canadensis
AAGATGTGTTAGCAGGTGTGTTGGAACAGGAGCAGAGGTGGTATGCAAGGCGATCTAGGCCAGGAGGACAGAGATGTCAGCAGGAACAGGGTCCACCTCCTATGCAGTCTGAGGAGCCGGGGAGAGCCAGGGGGCTCTCTGAGGGGAAGGCTGTGTGCATGAGGTCCTTCAAGGAGACATTGGAATAGGTTGACCGGCTGCGACCAACCGCGCAGAAGCGCGCCGGCTGCGACCCCACGCAGAAGCGTGGCCGTGAGGAGCTACCCCTCGCCCAAGGTCAGGGGTAGCGACCAAGAGCGTCAGGCTGTGACAGCGCAGGAGCGGCGGCAGAGAGGAGCTTCCCACGTCCGAGGTCAGGGGCGGCGGCCGAGAGGAACTACCCGACCTCCAAGGAGCGGCTGCTGCGCAGGCGCAGGAGGGCCGAGAGGAGCTACTCCACGTTCAAAAGATCAGGAGGGGCCGCCGTGAGGAGATACCCCTCGTCCAAGGTAAGGAGCAGCGGCTACGCTTTGCTGGAGCAGCCGTAAAGAGATACCCCACGTCCAAGGTAAGAGAAACCCAAGTAAGACGGTAGGTGTTGCGAGAGGGCATCAGAGGGCAGACACACTGAAACCATAATCACAGAAAACTAGCCAATCTGATCACAGGACCACAGCCTTGTCTAACTCACTGAAACTAAGCCATGCCCTGTGGGGCCACCCAAGACGGACGGGTCATGATGAAGAGGTCTGACAGAATGTGGTCCACTGGAGAAGGGAATGGCAAACCACTTCAGGCTTCTTGCTTTGAGAACCCCATGAACAGTATGAGAAGGCAAAATGATAGGATACTGAAAGAGGAACTCCTCAGGTCGGTAGGTGCCCAATATGCTACTGGAGATCAGTGAAGAAATAACTCCAGAAAGAATGAAGGGATGGAGCCAAAGCAAAAACAATACCCAGTTGTGGATGGGACTGGTGATAGAAGCAAGGTCCGATGCTGTAAAGAGCAATATTGCATAGGAACCTGGAATGTTAGGTCCATGAATCAAGGCAAATTGGAAGTGGTCAAACAGGAGATGGCAAGAGTGAATGTCGACATTCTAGGAATCAGCGGACTAAAATGGACTGGAATGGGTGAATTTAACTCAGATGACCGTTATACCTATTACTGTGGGCAGGAATCCCTTAGAAGAAATGGAGTAGAACAACAAAAGAGTCCGAAATGCAGTACTTGGATGCAATCTCAAAAATGACAGAATGATCTCTGTTCGTTTCCAAGGCAAACCATTCAATATCACGGTAATCCAAGCCTATGCCCCAACCAGTAAACGCTGAAGAAGCTGAAGGTGAATGGTTCTATGAAGATCTACAAGACCTTTTAGAACTAACACCTAAAAAAGATGTTCTTTTCATTATAGGGGGCTGGAATGCAAAAGTAGGAAGTCAAGATACACCTGGAGTAACAAGCAAATTTGGCCTTGGAGTACAGAATGAAGCAGGGCAAAGGCTAATAGAGTTCTGCCAAGAGAACGCACTGGTCATAGCAAACACCCTCTTCCAACAACACAAGAGAAGACTCTACACATGGACATCACCAGATGGTCAACACCAAAATCAGATTGATTATATTCTTTGCAGCCAAAGATGGAGAAGCTCTATACAGTCAGCAAAAACAAGACCGGGAGCTGACTGTGGTTCAGATCATGAACTCCTTATTGCCAAATTCAGACTTCAATTGAAGAAAGTAGGGAAAACCACTAGACCATTCAGGTATGACCTAAATCAAATCCCTTATGACTATACAGTGAAAGTGAGAAATAGATTTAAGGGACTAGATCTGGTAGACAGAGAGCCTGATGAACTATGGACGGATGTTTGTGACATTGTCCAGGAGACAGGGATCAAGACCATCCCCAAGGAAAAGAAATGCAAAAAGGCAAAATGGCTGTCTGAGGAGGCCTTACAAATAGCTGTGAAATGAAGAGAAGCAAAAAGCAAAGAAGAAAAGGAAAGATATTCCCATTTGAATGCAGAGTTCCAAAGTATAGCCAGGAGAGATAAGAAAGCCTTCCTCAGTGATCAATGCAAACAAATAGAGGAAAACAACAGAATGGGAAAGACTAGAGATTTCTTCAAGAAAATTAGAGATACCAAGGGACCATTTCATGCAAAAATGGGCTCAATAAAGGACAGAAATGGTATGGACCTAACAGAAGCAGAAAATATTAAGAAGAGGTGGCAAGAATACACAGAAGAACTGTACAAAAAAATCTTCACGACCCAGATAATCATGATGGTGTGATCACTCACCTAGAGCCAGACATCCTGGAATGTGAAGTCAAATGGGCCTTAGAAAGCATCACTACGAACAAAGCTAGTGGATGTGATGGAATTCCAGTTGAGCTATTTCAAATCCTGAAATGCTGTGAAAGTGCTGCATTCAATATACCAGCAAATTTGGAAAACTCAGCAGTGGCCACAGGACTGGAAAAGGTCAGTTTTCATTCCGATCCCTAAGAAAGGCAGTCCCAAAGAATCCTCAAACTACCACACAATTGCACTCATCTCACACGCTAGTAAGGTAATGCTTAAAATTCTCCAAGCCAGGCTTCAGCAATACGTGAACTGAGAACTTCCAGATGTTCAAGCTGGTTTTAGAAAAGACAGGGGAACCAGAGATCAAATTGCCAATATCTGCTGGATCATCGAAAAAGCAAGAGAGTTCCAGAAAAACATCCATTTCTGCTTTATTGACTACGCCAAAGCCTTCAACTGTGTGGATCACAATAAACTGTGGAAATTTCTGAAGGAGATGGGGATATCAGACAACCTGACCTGCCTCTTGAGAAACCTGTATGCAGGTCAGGAAGCAACAGTTAGAACTGGACATGGAACAACAGACTGGTTGCAAATAGGAAAAGGAGTACGTCAAGGCTGTATATTGTCACCCTGTTTATTTAACTTATATGCAGGGTACATCATGAGAAACACTGGGCTGGACGAAGCACAAGCTGGAATCATGTTTTCCGGGAGAAATATCAATAACCTCAGATATGCAGATGACACCACCCTTATGGCAGAAAGTGAAGAGGAACTAAAAAGCCTCTTGATGAAAGTGAAAAAGGAGAGTGAAAAAGTTGGCTTAAAGCTTAACATTCAGAAAACTAAGATCATGGCATCTGGTCCCATCACCTTATGGGAAATAGATGGGGAGACAGCGGAAATAGTGTCAGACTTTATTTTTGGGGGCTCCAAAATCACTGCAGATGGTGACTGCAGCCATAAAATTAAAAGATGCTTACTCCTCGGAAGGAAAGTTATGACCAACCTAGACAGCATATTAAAAAGCAGAGACATTACTTTGCCAACAAAGGTCCATCTAGTCAAGGCTATGGTTTTTCCAGTGGTCATGTATGGATGCGAGAGTTGGACTATGAAGAAAACTTAGCGCTGAAAAATTGATGCTTTTGAACTATGGTGTTGGAGAAGACTCTTGAGAGTCCCTTGGACTGCAAGGAGATCCAAGCAGTCCATCCTGAAGGAGATAAGTCCTAGGTGTTCATTGGAAGGACTGATGCTGAAGCTGAAACTCCAATACTTTGGCCACCTCATGCGAAGAGTTGATTCGTTGGAAAAGACCCCAATGCTGGCAGGGATTGCGGGCAGGAGGAGAAGGGGACGACAGAGGGATGGACAGGGAGGCCTGGCGTGCTGCAATTCATGGGGTTGCAAAGAGTCGGACACGACTGAGTGACTGAACTGAACTGAACTGGATTTGGCAAAGCAGCTTAATTATGAGCTGAAATTGCTGTTGGAGGAGAGATCTCCCTGCACTAGAAATTCCCTCTGTTCATTCCCAGTTGGGAACATAACCCTTCCTGGATCCTACAACAGCAAGGCCACCTCTGATCTGGGGCTCCCCACAATTTAACCTGAGGGCATGTGATAACCTTGAGTGGGCAGAGGGAACTGCAATCCACTTATCGGGGTTCAGGACTGCAGAGGGAAGTCAGGGTGAGTAATCAAGATGAATGGTTTGTCTTGAGGCAGAACTGATGGAATTACTTGAGAACTTTAGTAAGAATAGGAGGAGAACTTTCAAAGATATGAGGTCACAACACAAAAGGACTTTGTGAAAAGAAAATGCATGAATTCTGATCTAAGACTTCAACAGATGAATCATAAAAGGATCACCTTTACTGGGGCCCAAATGTATCCCTGGTTTGAAAGATGTGGTGGAATAAACCTCTCACACAACAGAACCAGACAGAGAGCTGATGAGAAATTATGAGTGAGAGAATGAGAAGCACAAGCAGGATGCCTAACATAAATTGTAGGAGTCTGTAATGAAGAAAGGGAATAGATGGACAAATAGTAACTAAGGAGTCCGTGCAAGAAGACCACCCCATGCTGAAGAAACACTTGACTTTGCATATTCAATGGTCTCTCTGAGTCTCAAGCACAATGAACAAAATTAGACATGTTTATGAACATATTCCAGAGAGTTTCCTGATAAGATAAAGTGAATAATACCTGTAAGCATTTAGAAAAAAAAAAATTCAAAACATGTTCAGTTCAGTTCAATTCAGTCGCTCAGTCGTGTCTGACTCTTTGCTAACCCATGGACTGCAGCACGCCTGGCCTCTCTGTCCATCACCAACCCCCGGAGTTTACCCAAACTCATGTCCATTGAGTTGGTGATGCCATCCAACCATCTCATCCTCTGTTGTCCCCTTCTCCTCCTGCCTTCAATCTTT
>NC_057415.1:19814489-19848765 GCF_019320065.1 Cervus canadensis
GCAGTCCAAGGGACTCTCAAGAGTCTTCTCCAACACCACAGTTCAAAAGCATCAATTCTTTGACACTCAGCTTTCTTTATAGTCCAACTCTCACATCCATACATGACTACTGGAAAAACCATAGCTTTGAGTAGATGGACCTTTGTTGGCAAAGTAATGTCTCTGCTTTTTAATATGCTCTCTAGGTTGGTCATAACTTTCTTTCCAAGGAGTAAGTGTCTTTTAATTTCATGGCTGTAGTTGCCATCTGCAGTGATTTTGGAGCCCCCCCAAAATAAAGTCAGCCACTGTTTCCCCATCTATTTGCTATGAAGTGATGGGACCAGATGCGTGATCTTAGTTTTCTGAATGTTGAGCTTTAAGCCAAATTTTTCACTCTCCTTTTTCACTTTCATCAAGAGGCTCTTTAGTTACATGTGAGGAAAAAAACGATGGAGTTAGCATTAGATGTTTCATCAATAACATTGGAGGATAGAAGATAATAATTAAGGAAAAAGCCTCTATTATCCAAGTAAATTATATTAAGAAAAATGTAATTCATATTCTGGAACAAAATATAGTCATTTGGCCATATAGGGCCTCAGAAATAAAACCATGTGCATTATCTTCAGATAATATAAAGAAAACTCTTGAATAAAACTGGAGAATATGAAGCATCCTTAGTCCTTGTGAACAACATCTTGCACTAGAGATATGACATCTAAGTGGATATTGTGAATCACTGGAAAATAAGCATGTGATTGTTAACTAAGCATTTGTGAGATAGACCATTCATTCCAAAAGGGAAAGCATAATGATAATCTACTACTTAAAACATTTACAGTATTAGATATTTTACCAAAATCGAGGCATTAAGGCTGGAAGCTTAAGTGTGTGGTGGTAGGAAGGAGACTTGAAGTGTGGAGAGAGAGGAAGGAAAAGCATCATAGGTGATCAGGAACAGGGTGATGATGGAATCAAGAACTCATACATTACTGTGGATGGGCAGGGAGTAGGCAAGTAAAATACTTAGGAGGGGATGGTGTCATGATTAATGTCAATATGGTAACAGAGAAACAGTGGGTGTGATGCTTAATTTTATTTGTTAACTTGACTGGCCATAGAGTACCCAGATTTGGTCAAACATGATTCTGGATGTTTTCTGTGAGGATGTTTTGGACAAGATTAACATTTGAATACATAAACTGAGTAAGGCAGATCGCCCTCCCCAAAGGGACTGGGCCTCATCCAATCAGTTGACAGTCTGAATAGCACAAAGATCACTGAGGTCCCCAGAGTAAGAGGGAATTCCTCCTGCCTGGCTGGAGGATTTGAGCATTGGTTTTGGTTCACATCATGGACCCTGAACCAGAACTTCTCAGGTAAGACACTCTTGAATTCCTGATCCACAAAAACTGTGAGATAATAAATGTTTATTGTTGCTTTTAGTCACTAAGTTGTGGGGTAATTTGTTAGATAGTAACTAATACATATGGATATGTGAATATTACCAGGGGCCTAAGTCCCTCTGATGCTCAATGTGTCATCAAACTAACTCCAAAGGTACCAAATTTGTGTAATTGTCCACTATTCAAACTTCTAGACATATGAGGCATTAAATCTCATGTTTTGTTAATGGCATGAAATTTGCCACTTTTTCTAATTTTTAAAAGAAAGCTGTATTCAGATCAGAAGAAAGAATCCCTGGTTCATCGTCAAGTTGGCTGAACAAGGAAGAATTTAAACTGTGGACAGCCAACATGTGGTCTCGTGTGTCCTGGTGAGTTACTAAGGTAACTGAGACACACTATGTAGAGACCACTTAGGAGGCTCAGAAGGAAACTGGCGACAACAGATGCAGGCTTTGAAGTGATATCAAAAGGAAGAGGGAAGAGGCTTGCAAATTCTCAAGTGTGTGAATAGGTCAAAACTGTATGGGATGCTATAAAACAAGAGCTGTTGGTGAAATGGTTTAAATAATCTGAATTAATAATGTTCTTGGCAACCAGAGCACCATTTATTGCTTGGGGTGGGTTTTGGCTCAGTTCCTCAAGTAGTAGAGAATGAAGAGATCCATGTAGAATTCAATAGCAGAAACAGTGCCAGGCTTTGAAAAAGATATTTCTTTACATTTTGAAGATGAATATCAAACCTTTCTAATACTTAAAAGCAATGTTTGTGACTATAAAGTGGTCATTATTCACGGAATCCCTGACTTCTCAAATCATTAAAATTGTTTTTTCTCCTGTTGCTTAATGTGTATTAACAGTAACATTTTGGCTTTGTATTTGAACACGATATTGGAATTCTTCCAATTCATGACATTTCTTGTGTGTTTTGTTCTGGTTTTGGAAATTAAGTGTTTTCATGTTGAGATAATTATAAATTCACATGCAGTTGTAAGAAATAATACAGAGAGATCCCATGTACATTTTACCCAGGTTCCCCAGTGGTGTGTGCATCTGTGCTAAGTTGCTTCAGTTTATCTGACTCTTCATGATCCTGTGGACTATAGTCCACCAGGCTCTTCTGTCCATGGAATTCTCCAGGCAAGAATACTGGAGTGGGTTGCCATGGCTTCCTCCTTCCCCAATGGTAACATCTTGCAAACCTGTAGTACAATATCACAGCCAGAATGTTGCTGCTGGTGCAGTAAAGATATAGGACACTTCCATCACCACCTGGATCCCTCAAGTTGCCCTTTTATAGCCACACCCACTTCCCTTCCTCCCCACCTCCATCCCTTTAACTCCTGACATCCACTGGTCTATTTTCCATTTTTGTGATTTTGTCATTTCAAGAATGTTATGTAAATGGAGTCATACAGCATGTAGCCTTTTCAGATTGCTTTTTTTTATTCAACATAATTCTTGGAGATTAATCTAAGTTCTTGAGTGGATCAATAATTCCTTCCATTCTATTGCTGAGTGGTATGGATGAAGCACAGTTCAGCTATTCACCTTTGATGGATGTTTAGGTCATTTCCAGCATCTGATTATTACAAATAAAACTACTGTGAACATTCATTTACAGTCTGTGTATGTGTGTGTGTGTGTACCTGTTTTTCATTGTGTGTAGAATAAATGTCCATGAACACAATTGCTGGGTTGTATGTTAAATGCATGTTAAGTTTTACAAGTAACTGCCAAACTGTTTTTCAGGGTGGCAGTACCATTTTCCATTAATTCCTACCATCTATGTATAAGTGATCTAGTTTCTCCAATCCTGTTAAATATTTGGCATCATCACTGTTTTCTATTTAGCCATTCCGATTGGAGTAAAGCAATTACAGTTCAATTTTCACTTCCATAATAGTTAATAACATTGAACATCTTTTTTTGTGTGTCTGTTTACTTGTCATCAGCATATTCTCCAGTGAAATGTTTTATGTCTTTTGCCCATTTTCTAACTGAATTGTTTCTTTTTTATTGTTGAGTTCTGAGAGTTTTTCATATATTTTAGATATAAGTCCTTTGTTGGCTGGATGGGTGGGTGGCTGGTTTGCAACTATTTTCCCTCAAATCTCTAGCTTGTCCTTTCATTCTCTCTGCAGGGTCTTTTACAGAGTAAAAGCTTTTAATTTTGATGAAGTCCAGCTTAACAACATTTTCCTTGCATGGATGATACTTTTGGTGTCATGTCTAAGAACTATTTGCCGAGGTCAAGATCCTGAAGATTTTCTCCTACATTTTTTTCCAAGTTTCATAGTTTTTTAAGTTTTGCATTTGAATCCATGACTCATCTTGAGTTAATATTTGTAGGAGGGGTAAAGTTTAAGTCGGCTTCTCTGGTAACTCAGCTGGTAAATAATCCTTCTGCAATGCAGGAGACCCTAGTTTGATTCCTGA
This sequence comes from Cervus canadensis, assembly GCF_019320065.1. Taxonomy (NCBI): domain Eukaryota; kingdom Metazoa; phylum Chordata; class Mammalia; order Artiodactyla; family Cervidae; genus Cervus; species Cervus canadensis. The sequence goes on from NC_057415.1 coordinate 19,818,317, forward strand.
GTCAAGAAAGTCCCCTGGAGGAGGGATAGGCTAACCACTCCAGTATCCCAGTATTCATGGGCTTCCCTGGGCTCAGAGAGCAAAGAATCCACCTGCAATGCAGGAGACCTGGGTTTGATCCTTGTCCTGGAGGAGGGCATGGTAACCCTCTCAAGTATTCTTGCCTGGAATGCCCATGGATAGAAGAGCCTGGTGTGCTACAATCCAAGGGGTCACAAAGAGTCAAGTTTTAGCATCACGTGGTTTTCAGTGTGAGACTATGACTCTAACAGTTGCGTGCTTAAAATCTAATTCCTAATAACAAAAGCTGTGCATCATTCCTCGGATTGCGAGCTCATGTCATTGGTTATCCCATATTGTTTGCACTGGCATCAAGTGTAGTTCTTTTTGCTTTCTGATTTCATATGTCTTTGTTTCAAATTGTGCTAGGACTGTCACTTTTGCAGATAAAAAACTCAAATTTCACTTCACAGTCAATAGAGTCAGAGGTAGTTGCCACCTCTGCACTTGTATTCTTGGGATTAGTATGTTTTTCTGCTAGTGTAATTATTTTGAATAATTTAAAATAGATCTGTTTATATGGATTTAGCCCACTCTCATATAATATCTTTTGCTTGCTCATCTATCCTTAATTTTTAAAAATAAAACACAATCAAGCAATTCATAGGGAGCAGAGGATGAAGCTTGAACCTTGATTTGCTGCACAAACTGAACCTGAGATAAGAATCTGGGTACAATTCTGTTACCAAACCACACTTGGATCTGCTTGCCCACACCCAGTAAAGCCCATCTACTGATGCTGGGTTGTGGTGGGGGCAAGTGCAGCATTTATTGCAGGGTACCAAGTAAGGAGTCCAGGGCAGCTAGTGCTCAAAACATCCAAACTTCCTGATAGGCTTCAGCAAAGCATTTTTAAAGGCCGTGTGAAGAAGGGGATGTCCTGGGGTATGTGATCAGCTCATGAACAATTCTCTGATTGCTTGATGGTGAGGTGTCACCGGGGTTAACGTCATCAATTCTCAGGAGCCAGCAAGTCTGGGGGCTACATGCTCATGATCTTCAAGTTGTTACTTTCTTCCCTTTGGTGGAGGTTTTAGTATCTGTAGGACAACTCAGGAAATGTACATCAGATACTGTTATCTCAGTACTTCAGAGAGGAGCTAAAGCAGAGGATATGTGGGAGGGGTCTGTTCCAGGCAGGCCCCATAGAGTCCTGCTCAGTTACAAGTTCACTGGGCAGTGACCTCTTGGAAGCAACTAGAGGAGAGGGAAAGGGAGAAGGAAAGCCTATTGTTAAATGGGGTTAATGATGAGGTGACTGCTGCAGTGATAGGGGCTCATTCCTGCTAGGGACCCTCTGATGAACCTGCTAAGACTGCCTCAGGATTGCCCCAGCAAGGTACAGGGAAGCCGGAGTACTAATCACCAGTCCCATCTCTTTTTGGCTGAGGATTCCCCGTGGACCATTCCCAGCATGCAGACTGAGCAGCTTCTTCATGTGGGAGGCAGCGGTGCAGAGTCAGAGAGACTTGGTGACTGGGGGTGGCTGCAGCCGCGTCCCTGCTGGTGCTGTTACAACTGGGGAGTTCTAGGGTGTGTTCTCCACATGTTCACTCACTGGGGAGCATGAAGGACCTGCTGCCTCTTAAGACCCTTTCCCATTTCTGGTCTAAGTAATTGCTGTGACTATAACAAATCCCCTAAGTTCCTATGTTGTTGTTGTCTAGCCTGTAAGTCATGTCTGACTCTTTGTGACCCCATAGACTGTAGCTCACCAGGCTCCTCTGCCCAAGGGATTTCCCAGGCAAGAATACTGGAATGGATTGCCATTTCCTTCTCCAGTGGATCTTCTTGACCCAGATATGGAACCCACATCTCCTGCTTGTCAGGAGGATTTTTTACCACTGAGTCACCAGGGAAGCCCATAAGGTCCTGTATTCTGACCTTTTTGATGTTTTCCTTTTCAAACTGGCATAGATGGGCCATATAGATTCCAGAGACTTCAGTGGAACAGAAAGGCAGGAGCCCTTGATCTCCGGTTCTCATCCCAGGTGATCCTCTGATGCAGGCTGCAGGGGGGAGTAATTCCAGTTCTCAGCTGGGCTTGTAAATGTCTAACTGTAGATGGTAGCTGACATGCCTGGAATTATGGCATGTTCCGGGTTCCCATCCTCCGATTATCTGATGCTACAGACCTAGGAAGCATCTGCCACATAATAAATGGCCCAGGTGATTTTTGTGCACACCAGGGTTTTAGGCTGTCAATTCTTACTTGGACGCCAACTCCAGTGGGACCACAGTAGCACTCCACTGCACCTTCTGACTAACTTTAGCATCTCTGGCTGCAATAAATTCAGTTCCACTAATAAAATGGGAAGCTAAGTGAACATACTCCTTGTGCTAAATGGAGAGAAACAGAGAGGCACTCTAAGATAAAGAGATGCAGTGGTCCTCAGAAAGAACTCGAGACAGAGCTGTAAGCACTACGAGGTGATAGAGCATTTGCTTGGCAGAATCCCTCTCTCAGGAGTGAAACAAGTCCTCGAAGCTTGAAACGTTACTTCTGTGCCACTTGCATAAAGTCACAAGAGCACTTGACATTTCAAGGAGGCTTTGAGCAGAGGACATTTAGCTCTTCTTGATGGTCCTGAGGCTCTTTGCCAAGAATTTAGAATATTGTTAGAGTCTTGCTGTATTTCAGTCTGATGAGGAAAAGAAATAGCTAATGAATCCACAAGGTGATGTGTCTTATAACATTTTTAAAAATTACTAAGCAAAACTGGAAACTTTGGCCTCTTATTACCACAATACAATGCTCCATGCACAGATATTTAGTATATTTTTCCTTCTAATAACAAAACAACAGCAACACACAATAATCAGTCCTTGACTCTCCTGGCTTCCACCCCAAACCCTGGTCTGTTAACCTGCAGTCTTTGCTAATAGTTTTCTTTTGTCTGTTAGGTGTATTTAGAAATTCCTGGGGGGTTAAGCCATGGGAGCAACATAGCACCATTGTCTCTGTTGGTATCGCTCCTTTTGGGTCACCACCTAGCATGGTGGGAGATCTTCCCCAACCAGAATGGGCAGCTTCCATGATAAGGAAAAGCTGGTTGACCAACATAACTAGCTGCCTCCAGGGGCTGGACATGTACAGCTTACAGAGGCTCAAGCTTCTGTAAGTGAGAGAAGAGACAGTACCAGACAATGAGGAGACGGGTGGCAAACTGGACCCCATTGTACATGGCTCCAGACGCTTATCCTATGTGACTCAGTTGTTACTATATGATGACTGTACTGTTGCTTAGAGGTTGTATATCTGCACTTTCATCTAGAATCTACCAACAGTTCAATTCAGTTCAGTTCAGTCACTCAGTCGTGTCCGACTCTTTGCGACCCCATGAGTCCCAGCACGCCAGGCCTCCCTGTCTATCACCAACTCCCGGAGTTTACTCAAACTCATGTCCATCGAGTTGTTGATGCCATCCAGCCATCTCATCCTCTGTCGTCCCCTTCTTCTCCTGCCCCCAATCCCTCCCAGCATCAGGGTCTTTTCCAATAAGTCACCTCTTCGCATGAGGTGGCCAAAGTATTGGAGTTTCAGCTTCAGCATCAGTCCTTCCAATGAACACCCAGGAATGATCTCCCTTAGGATGGGCTGGTTTGATCTCCTTGCAGTCCAAGGGACTCTCAAGAGTCTTCTCCAACACCACAGTTCAAAAGCATCAATTCTTTGGCACTCAGGTTTCTTCACAGTTCAACTCTCACATCCATACATGACCACTGGAAAAACCATAGCCTTGACCAGACGGACCTCTGTTGGCAAAGTAATGTCTCTGCTTTTTAATATGCTCTCTAGGTTGGTCATAACTTTCCTTCCAAGGAGTAAGCGTCACCAATAGTAAGAGTTACCAACAGGTGGGCAAAAATAAAAACAAAACCCAACCAGATACCTCTACAGTTTGGGTCCATGGTTTACCTGTTTTTTCAATTACTCTGGTCTGCTTCTGCTTCTCTGTCATCCTAGCACTTTGCTTCTACTTAAATATTGTGCTCAGATGCTCAGTCTTGCTTGATACTTTAAGACCCCGTGGACCATAGCCTGCCAGATTCCTCTGGCCATGGAATTTTCCAGGCAAGAATACTGGAGTGGATTGCCATTTCCTACTCCAGGGGATCTTCCTGACCAGGGATTGAACCCATGTCTCTTGTTTCTCCATCTCCTGCATTGGCAGGTGGATTCTTTACCGCTGTGTCACCTGGGAAGCCATATACTTAAGGAATAGGACAGTTTTCTTTTAGTTTCTTTCTTTTTTTTTTTTGTTTTAAATTTTAAAATCATATTTCTTATTGAAGAGGCAATGTATACATTTGGTATACAGCTCAAAAGGAAAGAAAAGATAGATAATGAAGTCTGTTTCTTAACTCTGCTCCCAGTCAACCAGAAGCTTTCTGGAAATATTCTGTTTACATATGGGCTCTGTGTATACATATGTATTCTTCCTCTTTTGCACTCTCTCTTTTGCAATCAGCAGATTCTAATAGTTTTGTAAGTAAATTTTTAGATTTACAGAATAATCGATCAGATAGCATATAGGATTCCACATGCCCAGTTTCCCCTATTATTAACACCTTGCATTAGTGAGGTCCATTTGTTATCATTAATAAGCCAATGCAGATACATTCCTCTTAACTCAAGTCCATAGTCTACATTAGGGCTCACTCTGTTGATCGGATCTGCACATAATATACTCGCCACCACAGTATCATAGTTTCGTTTGTGGGTGAGTTACCTTGTCTCGGAACACTGTCATCCAGCACAATGCATCTCTCTGGGGGACATTTAATGAATGGCTACTGAAATGACCCTAGGATGATCGGGCTCTGACAGTAATACCAGTCTTCAGTGGGGCAAGGTCTTCCCAGACTTCACCTGTGGTCAGTGATGAGTGGTGGTCTGCAAGGCAATGATCGCTCTCCAACCCAGTGGATTTTTCTGAAAGTCATGCGTGACCTCAAAGACTGTACAGCATATTTGCAATAGACCGGAATATCTGCACCTGGCATTTCTACCGGGGCTGGGGGTGAAGTTTAAACCTTCTTTAGGAACATCCCCTTAGGGAAAAGTTCTGGAGGATGCTGGCTCTACCTGTTTCTTAGTGCTCTGCAAATTCCTGCTTGTGCTTCCCCTAAATGTTTCAAAACCCAAAGAGTACCTACCCTCTGGCTTTAGGATGAAACTTACTGGAAATAAGAGGGGATTTAAGAGCAATGTCAGGAATGTCAGTGTTGATTTTGGGTCTAGAAATCAACTTTGCAGAGCATCGATGTCCGAATTGCTATGCTTTGCACTTTCTTATGCTTCTGTTCTATTGCCTCATCAGTTTGGAGGTATATCTGTGTGGAAATCTTGTTAGGGTTATTCTTCTTCTTGGGCTAGGATTTGCTTCCCTTCTGCACTCATCCCCTGTGGCTTTGGAGGGTCCCTTCCAGTGGCACTTCTGTACTATTTGACCCTCATGGGCAGGCTACACTTGTGTTTCTTTCCCATTACCAGGATCACTGGGGATCTGTGATGACCCAGTGTCTAATTTTCTGTTGTCTGTTCTTTCCTTTGGAAAGCTGTCCTGGAAATGGACTAGCTTTTCTAAGAAATCCTGTCACGTGTGTTTATAGCCTTTTAATTTTGCTCAATTTCCTGCCATCAGTGGCAGATCTGGGACTATCAAAGCAGGCTGCTGGGAATTCCCCAGGGTCAGAGTCAAAATCACTGTTTAAATCTCTTTCTAGAACATACATCAGTACTCTATGTTTATAGCCCCCACCTTTTTATTATTCATGTTCTTATACCCTCAGGACTTCCTGTTCAAAACAAATAGCAAGATGCTCTACTTCAGTGCGCATGGACTGTCCCATCCAGAGTGAAAACCAGTGCATTTTCACCAGGTGATTCTTTCAGGCCCATGTTAAACTCCCTCCCACTTTTCTAGACTCTTTTGTGGGACCCCACAGGGGAAAAGGAGAGAAAGGGGTTTTGATGGTTAATTTTATGGGCCAACTTGGCTGGGTCAATGTGCTCAGACTTACTGGCTGATTCTATGAGAGTGTTTTTTTGAATGAGATGAACACTTCAGTGGTGAACTTCTGGTAAACAGGTTGCCCTCCATATTGTGGGTGGGCCTCATCTAATCAGCTGAAGGACAGACTAGAACAAAAAACTGAACTTCCCAAATGAAGAAGGGAGTCTGCCAGCAGACAGCCTTTGGACTTGAACTGCAACATTGGTTCTTCCATAGGTCTCCTGACTGCTGACCACCGTGCAGATTTTGGACTTGCCAATCTCCATAACTGCATGAGCCAATTCCTTGCCATAAATCTCTTTCTGTTGGCTCTGTTTCTCTGGAGAATCCTGACTAGTGTAGGGAGTAGACAAAAGGCAAGTGATGTATGTAATTTATGCTCCTCCACAGAAGAGGGGTAGGCAACACACCATTTCTTGCAACTCCTACAGGGTCTGGGAAAGGAAAGTGTAGGTAGAACTCCATAAATAAAATTTGTTTTCAGATATTTAAAAAAATTCCTGCTCTATTTCCCTGTCTTATTTTCACTGCATTACAAGTTTACCAGATCTTTGCTAAAATTAAAGATAGAGCCAGTCATTTGATACTTTGTAACTAAAAAATTAAAAAAAAAAAACTAGGAAAAGACAATTTCAAATGAAAAGTGGTATCCTTGATTGCATCCTGGAACAGAGAAAGAACATTAGTGGAAATAACTAATGAACTCAGAATGAAGTTTGGAGTTTAGTTAATAATTAGTTTCTCTCTTAGTTTTGACAAGTGAATTATGGTTATGTGAGGTTTTCCCTGCAGGGGAAGTTGTGTGGGAACTCTCTGTACCATCTTTGTAACTCTTCTGAAAATATAAAATCACTCCAGAAGTAAATGTTTATTTAAGAAAAATAGGAGACAAACCCCTTCATGGATCACAGTCTTGTCATAACAAAGGGGCTTGCATAACTCAATGAAGCTATGAGCCAGGCCTTGCAGGGCCACTCAAGATGGACAAGTCATAGAGGAAAGTTCTGACAAAACGTGGTCCACTGGAGGAGGAAATGACCACCCCTTCTAGTATTCTTGCCTTGAAAATCCCATGAACAGTTTGAAAAGGCAAAAAGATATGACACTGGAAGATAAGCACTTCCCCACCCCCCCACCCCAAGTCAAAAGGTGTCCAATATGCTACTGGGGAAAAGCAGAGGGCAATTGCTAATAGCTCCATAAAGAATGAAGTGAATGTGCCAAAGTGAGAACAATGCTCAGTTGTGGATGTGTTTGCTGGTGAAAGAAAAGTATGATGCTGTAAAAAACAATATTGCGTAGGAACCTGGAATATTAGGTCTGTGAATCAAGGTAAATTGGATGTGGTCAAGTAGGAGATGGCAAGTATGAATATGGCCATCTTAGGAATCAGTGAACTAAAATGGAAATAGGTGACTTTAATTCAAATGACCTTAATATCTACTACTGTGGACAAGAATCCCTTAGAGGAAATGGAGTAACCCTGAGAGTCAACAAAAGAGTCCAAAATACAGTACTTGGGCACAGTCTCTAAAATGACAGAATGATCTTGGTTTGTTTCCAAGGCAAATCATTCACCATCACAGTAATCCAAGTCTGTACCCCAACCACTAATGCTGAAGAAGCTGAAGTTGAATGGTTCTATGAAGACCTATAAGACCTTCTAGAACTAACACCAAAAAAAGATGTCATTTTCATCATTGGGGATTGTAATACAAAAATAGGAAGTCAAGAGATACCTGGAGTAGCAGGCAAGTTTGGCCTTGGAGTAAAAAAATGAAGCAAGGCAGAAGCTTACAGAGTTTTGTCAAGAGAACACACTGGCTATGGTTTTTCTAGTAGTCACGCACCAATATGAGTGTTGGGCCATAAAGAAGGCTGAGTGCTGAAGAATTGATGCTTTCGAATTGTGGTCCTGGAGAAGACTCTTGAGAGTCTCTTGGACTGCAAGGAGATTAAACCAGTCAATCCTAAAGGAAATCAACCCTGAATATTCCATGAAAGGACTGATGCTGAAGCTCCAATACTTTGGCCACCTGATCAGAAGAGCCGATTCATTGGAAAAGACCCTGATGCTGGGAAAAATTGAAGGCAAAACGAGAAAAGGGTGGCAGAGGATGAGATGGTTAGATAACATCACCGACTCAGTGGACATGAAATTGATCAAACTTTGGGAGATAGTGAAGGACAGGGAAGTCTGGTGTGCTACAGTCCATGAAGACGCAGAGTTGGACATGACTTAGCAACTGAACAACAACAACAAAGGAGGCAAATGGGGTTCCATGGAAGATGGTGGTCAAGGCTTATCAGGGGTGATGTTACTGCAGGTGATATTGTTATCTTTCAACTTACGAGAAAGTATTAGCATTATATTGCTAAATTACTTACTGCAATCACTAGAGCTGTTCAGAGTCCCTTCGGCTGGCTTGACTTCTCAGACTCCTTGGGATAGCCCTGGAGGCCTGAAGTGTCACCCTTCTCTGTTTGAGAACTATTTTTCTGAAGTGATGAAATAAAATGCTTAGGGAAGATAACAAATATGTAACAAATTCATATGGTCAACGTGCGATTTCTCCATATCCTGCCATCTACCAATTCATTTTGCTTGTCTTGTTCCTCGGAAACTCTATGCAGGGGGCTTTCCTGCTATTTTGCCCTGGCTCATTTTTTGTTAATTCAGTCGTGTCTACAAGTTCTTCCAGGTTCAAAAGCAGCTTCCTCTCCCACGTCCCCATGCCTGAGCCTCAGTCATTGGAGTGAACTCTTTTCAGTTCTTTTTACTATCTCAGTTGATATGTGCCTTTGTATTTCTCCATATTTCTGATATTACTTCTCGACTTTGGGGTTTTAGATATTACCTATGGACCTGCTTCTTTGGAAAGTGAAGATTAAGCTTCTGCCAGATTGACAAAATAATTCTGACAACATCAATCACATATTTTGACTCGGCTGTAATTATGTAAATTATTGCTCACAGCTAAGTCAGATGGTATGCGATGACTGCATTCTCTTCCTCGCATAAATTTTGAATAGTCCAGGATTAAATAATTGCCTCATTCTATTTTAAAAATTGTTTAATTTCTATGTGCTTATTGCTCATTCATTTCTGAATTTTCCACTAGACCTGTAATTCTTTTTCACTGTGTTCAGACCCTCTCATTTCTCAGAAACCCTCTTCTTTCTCTGGCTCCACCTGGCCTGGTTGGTGTCCAGACCTGCTGCCTCATGTTGTCCTGGGGCCATGTTTTGTTATCAGTTTAGGGGTCACATTTGTATCTCTCCTGTGGTGAATCCTCACTTTACTAGATGCCACGTTCTCCCTTTGGTTGGTTCCTCTCATTTTTATGGTGCTCCTGCTCCAATAGGCTCTTGAGAAAAAGTCCCTTTGAAGTAAGACACTGTATCTGTATGTACATTCTTTTTCGTATACTTTTCCCCATAGTTTATCACAAAATATTGAGTAAAGTTCCCTGGGCTATGCAGTAGGTCCTTGTTGTTTATTTTACACACAGTAGTATGTATATGTTGGACTTCCCTGGTGGCTCAGCGGTAAAGAATCTGCCTGCAATGCAGAAGCCACAAGAGACGTGGGTTCGATCCCTGGGTCGGGAAGATCCCCAAGGGCACAGCAACCCACTCCAGTATTTTTGCCTGGAGTATCCCATGGACAGAGGGCGCTGGTGGGCTACTATCCATAGGGTCACAAAGAGTTGGACAAGATGGAAGCGACTTACTACATGCACACACAGTATGTATATGTTACTCCTGAAATCCTATTTTATCCCTTCCTCTACCTTTCCCCTCTGGTAACGACATATTTGGCAAACCACTGTATCTGAAAACCACTTCATTCAAAATGATAATTTGGCTATATGTAATATTCTGGGTTGAAAATAACTTTCCTTTAGAGACTCAAAAGCATTACTTCTTTGTCACAGAGCTTCCGCTGTGGTATCGAGAAGCCCCTGGTAGTATTTAGGACCTTCTCTTGTGCTGTAATTTCCCCTTGACCCTCTTTGGTTATGAATATATTCCTTCTCACATGCTGGGATTTCAGTGGGTACTGTCAGCCTGGAAACACATTTTCTTGAATTGGTTCAATGACAATTTCTTCCCCTTGGTTTTCTCACTTTTCTTTCTGGACTTCCTGTCCTTTGGATGTTGGGTCCACTGCTCACTGTCTTTTCGATATTGCTTCCCATATCTGCTCTTCTAGTCTGCTTTCTGGGGGGATTGGTCCACATTTTCTTTCAACCTTTCTATTGACTTTTTCATTTTTGTATGTATTTTTAATTTTTTTTATTGTCCCCCTTTTGATAGCTCCCTGTTTCTATGCATGTGATACATGTTCCCATGATTATTGCTGCCTGTATCACCTTAAAAAGATGATAAAAAATGAGTGATCTCCAGGCAGGGACGCCTCTGAGGCTGGCTGAGTGGTGAACCAGAACATCGTCACAAGCTCCCAGCCCCCACCGCACCCTCATGTGGCTTGGGCTGCTTACACTGTGGTGGCTGGGTTGTTTGGAGAGGGAGAGTCCTGACAGGAAGTGTCGGTGAACGAGCATTTGGGAGAGCCAAGTGGAAGCTGCAGTGACCTCAGCAGCCCAGGGAATCCCGTGGGGTCTCCTTGTTATATGTGGTGCAGGGAAACGGGGTGGGAGATGGAAGAAGAGGAGCAGCAGATGCCGGGGAGGCTGCCACAGGCCCAGCTAGAGATGATGGAGGCCTGGGCAGGGTGGGGGGTGGATACAAGGTGTGTTTTGAAATAAAAAGGTAGAATCAAAAGGACAGTGAGAGCTTTGAGTCTATGTGGAGGAAGACCGAAGCAGCTGGGTTGAGGATGAGTGCTTGAGCCACCAATTGAGGTCGACCAATAAGAATGGAGCATCTGGAAGCTTGGGGGGAATTAAGACTCCTTTTGGCCACACAAAGTATGGGTTGGTTCAAGGAAATCAAGAAGGCAGTTGAGTATGTGTGTGGTGCTCAGAAGAGAGGCTGGCATCTGCGGCTCTTGAGCCTTAGATGACTTTTAGGATAAGGACCTGTTCAGCATCTGAGGGGAGCCACAAAAACCTGGAAGGATGAGCAGAGAAGAGGAGGCGGTGGAGGAGGAGGAGGGCATTAGACTGATGCAGAAGGGCAGGAGAGTGTTATCTTAGGGTCAATCAGGTTCTAATGTTGCTGAGAGATGAGGCAACTCAGAGAGCAGTCTCTGTCTTTGTCTACCTGAAGGTCACAGGAGGTTCTCAGTAAACTTGACCAGCGATTCCAGGGGATGGAGAGTGATGCATAAAGATGGGAGGGGGTCCAACAGAAACTAAAGGCAGAAAAAGTACAAATGGAGTCTATGGACAGCATTTTGGATTTTGTGGTGGGAGACAGGGAATTGGGGCTATTGATAGAGGAGGATGTGGAGTCAAGAAAAAAATTTAGATATATTAGAGCATGTTTTCTTGCTGTTGGAAGTATTTGGTAGAGAGAGGAAAATACTGTTTATGGGAAAGAGGAGTTTCTGAGAAGGCAGAGGGGTGCATCGAGCACCAGGGGAGGTATGCTCAGGCCGAGGAGTAGCGCTTTCTTCCTTGGGTCCAGAAGCAAGCAGATCAGAGCCTGGAGGGATGGGAAGGGAGTCATGGCCTGCTCACTTTTATTTTCTCCCTGAAGCAGAGGCTGTGGAGGAGGGCGAGGGTGTGTGTGGCCAAGGACAGAGCCGACTAAAGGAAAGAGCCATTTTGGTGAGTGGAAGGGTTAATCATGCAGGAAAGGGGAATATGCTTTCTGGGCTGGTGGGGTGCTCTTGTTGGCTCTTGTGGTCTCCCATGGGGCCCTCCCATGGTGTACCGGTCACCTCCAAAACTTGCCCACAGCCTACAGCTGCCCTGTGATCTCAGTGGAGGATGGGGACTCAGTGGAGGAGGGTGGATTAGAGGGTGCAGGGGGTAGGAAGCACCAGGCTGGGCTGGGACAGGCCCTGGACAGCTAGACAGTGATGGGCAGGCTGGAGGTGGAGAGGGGCTGGGGCAGTGAGGCAGCGCCCAGAGGAGAGAGGAGGGGGGCGAGGGGAGGCTGAGATTGAGGAGGCAAGGGAGTGGATGTTCCTGGAGAAAAGAATGTACCCAGGCTTCTATTTATTTTTAATTTGGATGCGGTTCCACGGTGAGAACTGCTGAAGAACTCTCTGTTCTGGTTCTAGCTGTGCTGCCTTTTGCTTCTTCTTTTACTGCGTTCTCTCATGGATCGAGGGAGTTATGAGTCGCGGCACTTTGCAGATGGAGATGCCAACCCAGAGTAGGCGAAGCGTATCCCACCAAGAGCTGGACACTGGGACCTCTAACCCCTGGGGGCTGGTTGTGCTTTATTTGTTTACCATGATTTTCCACTAGACACTGCCCTGCCCTGTCCTAGAGAAAGAGCTGGTGCTTGTCTTGGACAGCAGGCCTCGGCCTTACTCTGGAGAGTTGAGGAAATGACACAAATACAGACATTTTTGATTGGACCTGAAAGATGTCCCTTTCCCAGGCACAGTGGTTCTGTGTGCTTGGGGTGAGAAGCATGGTTTTCCTCTTTGGGAGAAGTGTTTTTTCTTCCTGGTGCAAGAATTCAAGAGCTTTGCTAGAGCAGAGTTCTGCCCTGTTTCTCTTTTCTTCTCTTTCTTGAGGTTGGGGCCAAGCAGTCTGGCGGGCTTGGAATCCTGGTCTCAGGCTCCAAGTCCTTAGATAGTATGCGTTGAACCTGCAGAGGGGGGCTGGAAACCCCACACTGCCTTGGCCCTGCTGCCTGTGGGGCTTCCGGTGGAGTTGTCCTGGCTCAGTTTTCACTGGAGAGGGGACCAGTCAAAAGGGAGTCCTGTGGGAGATGGCTGGACTGGGATGCTGCCGGCGGGTGGCTTGAAGCATAGCCTCTGGACTAGAGACAGGCAGAGCAGAGCAGGCGGGGCTTGTCTCCAGGGGCTGGGGCTCTGACTGTTCTCCAGCTGCCCCAGCTAAGGTTGCATGGAGCACCGCTTCTCTGCATTTGCTGCGCTTTGGGGGAATTAGGCTTCCTCTGTGCCTCGGGTGATCCTGGGAGAGTGACTGCAGCGGGAGGAGCTCAGAGAGTTCTGTGACACAGAAGGACAGGTGGAGAAGCCCAGGGCAAGAGGTGACCGGCGATGGCCAAGACAGACGTGGCCTGACAGCTCTACGTGGAGGGGCTCAGAAATTAAGGGTGGCTCCTGGACACGGCCTCAGACTTCCTGCAAGAACTGAGCCGAATCTGAGAGCTGGAACTCTCAAGGGTCAAGTTACGTTCAAGTGGGGAGGGTTTGCACCCACCTACGAAGACCTTCGTCGGTGGGGGGCACTCTGCCCACTGGCCATCCCAGGGAAGGCACCATGCCTTTCCTGAGTGATTCCCATGTTTTGTGGCTCCAGGGGTCAAGATTGGAGCCATATTCAGACAAAAACCAAAACCCCAAAGGCTATTAATTGCACCCTTTGTTGGCAATTCAGGTAAAAAGAAAGCTGCGGGGGATAGAGTCGGTTTGGTGTGGAGGTGGGGTAGCAGCACAAGGCTGGCACTTCAATCAGGGCACAAACTCCAGAGAGAAAAATAAACACTTCAGAAGGCACTTGACCTTTTAAATGCTGAGTTCTAAAAATAGAGAGGGAGCATCGTGATGCTTTTATGGAGGCCAAGATGAAGCCAGGATGCTCTGAGTCACTCTGCCTTGGGAGCCTGGCTCCTCTCCCCAACATTAGCCCTGCCACCTGAACCCGGTGACAAGCCCAGTTACCTGGTGGGGGGATGTTCTCTCCTCCTGATGAGAGGAGCCAAGACCAGGTACCATCCACGAGAGCAGTGCATATCTGGTTTTACTTCATTGCTTCGCTTCATTGCTACGTTAATCTCCTTCCCTCTGTACGTTTTAGCAGAAAGCTTAGTCTCCAGGTTAGGAAACAAGAGTTGTTTGCCCAGTTGAGCCTCATCCAAACACCAACATTTTCTTTAAACCTCTTTCAAGTATTGCATCAGAACCTCGAGTTCTGGGGGCCGTGTCTGAGGTCCCAAATCCATAGCACTTGCTTGGGCCAGGGATGAAAAGACAGGGAAGCAATGGTGTCTTTCTGTCACCATCCATCCTCTGCAGTAATCTCTCATCCCTCATAAAGCGCTGGCTACATGTGTCCAGTCAGGCTGACACTGGTTACAAAATCAGTCCTCAAAAGTCCAGCCAGGCCAGAATCATGTGGGCATCGTGGTTAGAGAGGCTTTTGTAAAGAGTTTTCTGAGCACAAGCTTTCCTTTCAGTCATAATTGTACCACATTTTAATAGGAAAGTTCTGTCTGAAAGCATGCCAACTGGAAATCAGATTATGTGGAGGGGATAAAAATAGCCCTGCCCGCTACTCAGCACAACGCAGCCCATCTTTGTCCTCATGTCTCGGGTGGAATCAACTTTGCCAGGACTTCTTCACCCTACTGGCTTCTTTCTGGAGCAGTGGATCAAAGGCCATCTGTCTTTCCTCCCTTTTTTCCCAGGTAACTTGAAAGTGAATTGAACTCAGCTTCCTTTTACTCCCTGAGAGCTCTGGGGGAGTGTGAGGAAAGGGGACCCAATTGGCTTTTGGTCACTAAGGCTCTCCAGGTAAGGGAGGAGACTGGACGTGCGTCCAGTCAAGAGGCCAGTTTTAATCCATCCTTACCCCTCCCTGGGCTTCCCAGGTGCTCCGTGGGTAAATAATCTGCCTACAAAGCAGGAGACGCAGGAGACTCGGGTTTTTGATCCCTGGTTTGGGGAGATTCCCTGCAGGAGGGTATGGCAACCCACTCCAGCATTCTTGCCTGGAGAATCCCATGGACAGAGGGCTACAGTCTGGTGGGCTGGACTGGTGGGCTACAGCCCAAGGACTGGTGGGCTACAGCCCATGGGGTTGGAAAGAGTCGGACACGACTGAGTGACTAACACTGGCTGACATCCCTCCCTTCTCCTACCCTGACCACGTTGGGATTTTGAACTCGGGACAGAGAAGTGAGTCAGTCTAGAGGTTGTTTGGGATCATGTCACTTCAGGGGGTTGATATCTGCTTTTGTTTTTAGCTATTTTTGCTGACTTTGTCTGAGGCATCACCCGTCAGGGACTGGAAACAACTGTCTTTGTCTTCTTGACTGGTTTCTGCACTGTGGATGGGCCCCAGCAGCTGACTCTCTGGCCCCATCCAGGAGGCCCTGATCCAAACACTGCTTGGCCGGCCCCCTCTCTTCACAGGGCCAACACAGGAGAGCAATCCAATGAGTCTTTGTTTTTCTGGATCAATCATCTAATGCAAGAAACCCAGAGAACAGGTGAAAACCCTTTCTCACAGTTTGGGAATGAATGGAACCTCTCTGTTCTGTGAGCTGAGCTGAAGCTCCAATACACTGGCCACCTGATGCAAAAGCCAACTCATTGGAAAAGACCCTGATGCTGGGAAAGACTGAAGGCAAAAGGAGAAGGGGGCGGCAGAGGTTAGATAGCATCACCGACTCAATGGTCATGAGTTTGAGCAAACTCCGGGAGATGGTGAAGGACTGGGAAGTGTGGCGCACTGCAATCCATGCAGTTGCAAAGAGTTGGACACAACTTAGTAACTGAACAGCCACAAGGAAATTAATTACATTAAAATGCAATTCATAATGGCTAGGTCTACATGTTAACTTGATATGTATCTAGATATCCAGATATTTAGTCAATCGTAAGTCTGAGTGTGTCTGCGGGGGTATTTTTGAATGAGATTAGTATCTGGATCCATGGAATGAGTAAAGCAGATTGCTCTCCCTAATGTGTGTGGCCTTCTCTAATTAGTTGAAGGTATGAACAGCACAAAAAGGCAGACCCTCTGGAGAATGAGAGAATTCTTGGGAATTCCTTAGAGTTCCAGTGGTTAGGACTTGGAGCTTCCACTGCTGAGGCCCTGGGGTTTGATCCCCGATTAGGGAACTAAGATCTCTCAAGCCTTGTGGTGAGGCCAAAACAGAAAGAGTGTTTCCTACTTGACAGTGTTTCGCTGGGACGTCAGTTTTTTTCTGCCTTCAGGCTGGCAGCTCTCTTGGGTCTTTAGCTTGATGGCTTACCCACAGATCTTGGGACATGTCAGTTTCCACAATTGTAAGAACCAATTCCTTATAATGTATCTCTCCCCTCATCCCAGCTTCTCTATACACATCCTACTGGTTCTGTTTCTCAGGAGAACCCTGACTGATACACAGGTTAAACTGACAGAAGAACTCAAAATGTAAGAGATTATGTTCAAATGACAATGCCCTGGATTCTCACTTATCAGCAGGCAAGATCACCCACCTATGGTGTGTGGAGACTACACAAGTCCAGGAAATAAAAGGAAGTGTAAGACACAGGACTGCTGCCCTTTGGGAGCTTCTGCTGTGTGTGAAGGATTGCCAGAATTGAGGATGTAGACAAATGCGCTGGAGTGAAATGGTGTGATGGGGAGACAGGCAAGTCCCCAGGTGGAGCTCTGGAAGGGCCCAGGGTTCTGGGGCAGCTGGATTTCCTGGCGGACTGGAGGAGAGAAAGAGTTCATTTGGATCAGCCAGGAGAGTGAGTGGTGGTCTGCGTGTTTCCCAAGCACAGTGGAGAGAGCGCTGGGGACTCTAAAACAGAGTGACAGGAGCCATTGGAAACAGGCCACACTCAGGCAGTTCTGGGAGACCTCCTGAGGGTTTCCTGGGAGGTCCTGCAGAATTGCCCTTTCTGTCTATTGCAGGACCTTACAATGCACTTTGCTGACCAATCCCCTATTCCAAGAAAATCCCGCCCAAGCCTCAGGATGCGTGGGCCCCTTCCTCCATCCGGACTGCTCAGTCTCTCCGTGTCCCCAGGGTCATCCTGGAGCGGTGGCTGCTTCCACCTTGAACCTTGTTTCTTGAGCTAGCACCACGCTGCGGTTAGCAGACTCCACTGTCCACCGAAGGCGCTGCTGAGACTCCTCATGGCAACTCCTACTGCGTGCAGGCGCTTCGCTGACACAGTGACCGGTCCTCACGGCTGCTCAGCCAGCAGGCCCTGCAGGTTCCATGAGAGCCAGTCAGTTACTAGAGGTGCCACTGCCTGGCCCAGCCCGTCAGCCCCTCACCAGGTCCTACTGCAGGTTCACAGCCTGGCTCCACACCTGGGTTGACCACTTGCTATTCCAGAGGTAATTTCTGTCACAGCCGGGACGCAGCAAGCAAAATGCCCTCCTTTTGTTCCAGTGTTGTTCAAAACAGCATCAGGGCCCTGTCCTTGACTGGCAATACTGGTTCCATCCTTTCTCTCCAAGCTTCCAGCCCCTGGATAAGAGTGAGCAGAGGAGGCCCACTCAGCACAGGTTGAGCACATGCTTCCTGAGTCCCCTGCCGCAGGCCACACGGCCCCTTGTGGAAGGTGTTCTTAGACTTTTCATGCAATCTCTTTAACCATTTTTGACTATTCCCACCCACTGAACTTTTAATTGCACACAAAGCACTTGCTCTATTTCTAGGTCTTTTCTCTAGGCAGCTACCATGTTGATCATTCTGGTGTTTCTCTAGGTGGGAGGGGTTGAGCCCAGAAGCCAAGGGCCAAATCCTGAAAGTCAAGGGGTGTGTTTGCTGTAGCACTTGGGCAGCAGAGTTGCAGCCCTGGTCATCTCTGTGTCAGCACATCTCAGTTTCTAAACTGGCTGCCTTCTCTCCTCTAAAAAGACCCCTTTGACATAGTCCCTGTGGGGTTCAGCTCCCTGGCCCAGTTCTATGCTGGAGTTCACAGGTTCACAATTATGGCATATATAGGGCCTCTTCCAAAGCATACACTCACTCAGCCCTCCATTGAAACCCATAGATAGGGAGGGCCAACTCTGGGATTTGAGCATCCCCAGATTTTGATATCTGTGGGGGGTCCTGGAGATAATCCCTCATGGGTCCTAAAGCGTGGCTATCCTTCCATGACCCCTGCTGTGTATTTTGCTCTTAGTGGTTACTGGCATTACAGCATACTAATGAGAGGGTTTGTATTACATGCTAGCTAGCCTAAGACTCCCATTTTCAGTTTCCTCAAAAAATTCCACCTAGAGAGGGGCCTGAATTTGTGGGCGAATTATGCAGTGAGTGCCTTGGTGGGGGTTCTGAGTGCAAAGGACTGCTTCCTCATTTCTGATCTGAGCACCTCCTCCTTCCTCTGGAATGCCTATCTACAGGTTCCTGGAATTCCTGCCCCCTCTCCTCAAAAGGAGACAAAGATCCATGTAGTCAAAGCTATGATTTTTCCAGTAGTCATGCACAGATGTGACAGTTGGATCATAAAGAAGGCTGAGCACTAAAGAGTTGATGCTTTTGAATTGTGTTTCTGAAGAAGACTCTTAAGAGTCCCTTGGACAGCATGGAGATCAGACCAGTCAATCCTAAAGGAAATCAACCCTGAGTATTCATTGGAAGAGTTGATGCTGAAGCTGAAGCTGTGATTCTTTGGCCACTTGATACGAATAGCTGACTCATTGAAAAAGACTCTGATGTTGGGAAGGATTGAAGGCAAAAGGAGAAGAGAGTGGCAGAGGATGGGATGATTGGATGGCACCACTGATTCAGTGGACATGAACTTGGGCACACTCTGGGAGACGATGAGGGACAATGAAGCCTGGCATGCTGTAGTCCATGGTGTCGCAAAGAGTCAGTCATGACTTAGCGACTGAACAACAACAGCAACTCCTCAGAATTGGCCCCTGTCCTGGGCTCTGTCATGGCTGCAGCCTATCCTGAGTGATCTGCTGGCTGTCAGGGTTGGGTCCCAAGGGGAGAGCAGAGATACCATGAGTGACATGGACTGGAAGAGTCCTGTTAGTGGTAGAAGAGTGGAAGGGATGTTGGGGGGTCTGAGAAAATCTCTGACCAGCCTCCTGTGGCCCTGGAAGGGTGGACTTGTCAGGAGTGCAGGGCAACTGGGCAGCTGGTGGGGAGTCTCCCACATGCCGCCACATCTAGCGGACTGTGCAGGCCACTGGTTCAGGAAGAGAGCTGGATGTGGAGCAGGTGGTGGGATGTGCGTCACACCCCAGAGAGAGCCACCATGACCTTCAGGAAGCAGCAGCTGTTTCAGCTTCTGCCTTGCAAAAATCCCTTTTTGGGCTGACTCTGACATGGAAGGAGTTTCTGGGAAATAATTCAGATATGATCATGTTTAATTCAGGTGAATCTCATCATGGAAAGTACCACGGTTTGACTTTATTTTTCTTTTATGCCTTTTCATGCCTTACCCAGAATAGATAGATGTTAACTAAATACTCTGAACTTTAGGAAGGAAACAGGCTGAAGAGGCAAATCAGATGCCATTGTGGACCCAGCCTTGATTCAGGATCACCTATCCATTGTTATCCATTGCTATTCATTGCTCCAAAATTTTGGCCACCTAATCTGAAGAGGCAACTCATTGGAAAAGACCCTGATGCTGGGAAAGATTGAAGGCAGGAGGAGAAGGGGATGCAAAGGATGAGATGGTTGGATAGCACCAAATGGGCATGAGTTTGAGCAAGCTTTGGGAGATGGTGAAGGACAGGGAAGCTTGGCATGCTGCAGTCCATGGGGTCACAAAAAGCTGGACGTGACTGTGACTGAACAGCAAATCCATTGCTACAATGGCAATGCTTAGCCCTTCTCTCAAGGCTATAATGGGGATCAGGTCAAAGTGCTTTATGTCCATTTCTAACATTCCTGTCATTTCAAGCGTGTTATAAAAATGGAATCATTAAGCATGTACCTTTTGGGAATGGGCTTTTGTCATTCAGAATAATTCCCTGGACATTCATCTGAGGTGTTTTGTGTACTAATAAATCATCCTTTTGATGGCTGCACTGTATTCTACAGTGTGGATGAATCACTCAACCATTGAAGGCTATCTGGGTTGTCTCTAGCCTTTTCCTGTTACAAAGAAAGCTTCTATGAACATTCACGTACAAGTTTTTGTGAACATAAGTTTTCATAGCTCTGGGATAAATGCTCACATACACAATTTCTGGATTGTATAGGAGTTAGCTATTTAGTTTTATAAGAAATGGTTCATTTTTCAGAGTGACCATACCATTTTACATTCCCAAAAATGAATTTTATTTTTAAAATGAATTTTCATTACATTAGTTGTTAGAAGGGGAGTGGTGATATGGTTAAAAAAGGGCAACAGGAAGGAATCCTTGAAGAAATGGAAATGGTTTAGTATCTTGACTATAGTGATGAAAATACCAGTGTATACCTGTGATAAAACTATGTAGAACTAAATACACACTCACATCAGTACATACAAAACTGGGGAAATCTGAATATGATAGGTGGTTTAGTCACTAAGTTGTGTGTGATTCTTTGTGACCCCATGTACCATAGCCCGCCAGGCTCCTCTGTCCATGGAATTCTCCAGGCAAGAATACTGGAGTGGGATGCTATTTCCTTCTCCAGGGGATCTTCCTGACCCAGGGATCAAACCTGGGTCTCCTTCATTGCAGGTGGATTCTTTATCAACTGAACCACCAGGGAAGCCCCATGATAGGTGGCTATGATATGTTATCATTTCACAAGATGATGCCACTGGAGATACTGGGTAAGGGTAACTGAATGTGAATCTACAATTATCTAAAAATAATTAAAAATAAATTAAATAAAATATGTAATATTAACAGAAAATGTCATGGAAAACATTATAAACTATTAAAGTTTAGGCAAATACTGTTGTTAGTTGCTTTTCTGATGTTTGTGGCCCGGTGTAATCCTTTCCATCACACAGCTAGGAGAAGAGACCTTTTAAATTCTACTCATCCCCCTCCAGCCTCATTTTAGGGAACAGAAACATGAGTTGGCTAGAATCGAGGGAAATGAAATTTGGGCAGTGGGGCATGCCCTCAGAAGAGTGGCCCACAGCAGAGAAGGGAGGGGATGCAAACATTGACATATGTCTGGGAAAAGGAGACCTGAGTTGGCATCTCCCAAGCTGGACTCCATGATGGAATGTTCAGCACACCAATGCTTAAAAGCCTAGTGTGAAAATTTACTTCGCAGCCAAGCAGAGGTGGACACATGCGTCTGTGGGGCTGAAGCATCGGGCCCATCCCTGCCCTACATGGGCAGACATCACTGAGAGCTGATGATGCTGCAACTTAAGAGGAGAAGATAAACTTTTCTGGGCCTGGCCAGGGGTTCGGGGTCGACATGGCTTAGAGCTGGCAGGAAATTGCCTTCTTTGGTTGACTCCCCTCTGACGTTTGGAAAATGGACTCCGTGTTAAAGACCCAGGAGGGCATATTAGGTACCACCTGTGCTCCATGCGTGGTTCCTGAGGTGGCAGATTCCCTCCAGGGAAATGTTGACCTTTATGAGAGTCTATCTTATGACCGAAAGCTTTGCAGCCTTAAAATGTGGTCTGTCTCATTAAGTTGCTGTATGAAGCCTATAAAAAACTTTAGAAAGGAGATCTTATGACAGCCTTTCACTCTTATTATTTAAAACACATATTTGTTATTTATAGCTAGGTCACTAACGGAGCCATTGCTTTCCAAAGCCTCTTATTTCCTTCAGTCTAACCTCAGAAATGGGGGCATGTATAACTCCCCAAGTGGTGGAGGGAGGTCCTCTCTTCCCCACTTTGTTACACACCACTTCCTGTTTTTTGCCCTCCTAAGGACAGAAATTCTCCTCATACCCTTTATACGCTGGTTACCTTCCTGAAAAGCCAGTTGAACCTTCTCTGCCTTGGACATCCTTATCTGTACATGATGTTTTCTCTGCCAGTAAGTCTGCCCTTCCAAGAACTGTGAAGGGTCTGAGCTTTCCTCTTCTTACAAACTAACAAGTTAGCCTGCAAGTTTCCTGTGTTCTTGGCAGAAGACAAGAGACTCCTGGGTTAGAGACAAAGAACAGTTTGTTACTTAGCTCAATTGCAGCAGCCAGAAGATCAGCAATTTTGATTTTGTGCTGCTTCCCTGAGCCCCGAATCCTACAGGAATCCCCCTGTCTCCCAATTCTGAGGTTCAGTGGTTGCTGTATAGAAGGGGCAGTCCAAGCTCAAGGAACCTGAATATTTTGTACTCAGTCCTGCATCTGTCTCTGCAGGGAGGCTTTATCTTTATCACCCTGAATAGTAGACATGCTGACCACTTGTTTCAGAGGAAGTTACTCTTTCTCCACAAATCTTCACAAAGAGAGTTCAGAACAAAGCAGGAGTCAGTGCCTCATTTCTGATTCATGTAGAGCTGCCGGAGACCCATGGAGAGTCGTCCCCTGAAGGACCAGAGAAAAAATTTGTCTTTTAAACTTTTTTCTGAATCAACTCCTGTCCTCAGTGCTGCAAGTGATGGTCTATTCTTTTGTCTACCGCCAACGGACATGACTGAAGTGACTTAGCATGCACGCAAGCATTGGAGAGGGAAATGGCAACCCACTCCAGCGTTCTTGCCTGGAGAATCCCAGGGACAGAGGAGCCTGGTGGGCTGCCGTCTATGGGGTTGCACAGAGTCGGACATGACTGAAGCGACTTAGCAGCAGCAGCAGCAATGAGACAGCCACAGAGAAGTGTTGCCTGGTTCTTCCTTCCAGAAAACCACTGCCATTCAGCTGTAAGGAACACAGTCAGCTGATAGCCTTCACTTGCAGTGCCTTTGGGACCCATGGCAATGTTTAGTCTGAAGCTGTATTCTCCTCAAGTGTGTGTGTGTGTGTTCAGTTGTGTCTGACTTTTTCCCACCCCATGTACTGTAGCCTGCCAAGCACCTCTGTCCATGGACTTTTCCAGGCAAAAATACTGGAGTGGGCTGCTATTTCCTTTTCAAAGGGATCTTTCCAACACAGGGATCAAACCTGTGTCTCCTGGGCCTGTTGCATTGGCAGGCAGATTCTTTACCATTGTACCACCTGGGAAGCCCCTATATTCTCCTCAGGCAATGCCAGACCAATGCCTGAAGACAACAGGGCTGTAGACTCTGGGCATTTCTGCTCAGCATGGAACTTCTCTACATCTGTCTTGTGGGGGAGCTGCCTGTTGGGCTGGTGAACACCTTTTCCAGGCTGCAACCACAGCCTGCGGCTCACACTTGCTAGTCTTCCTTCCTCCTCCCCCTCCTCTCAGAGGTATTAGGTTGTGTTATGATGTGAAGGCTTCCATTTTCTGCCCCTGTCCTGCTTCTCTCCTTTTATCTCACAGGTGTTAACTCCCAATATACTTTAGCATTTTGAACTCTGTTTGAAGAGCCTACCAACAGACTTGGTTGAAGAAGTCACTAAATTGCTCTTAGAAGAATTACTTGGAATTGAGCTGCAGGAGTTGCTTGTATATTTTTGAGATTAATCCTTTGTCTGTTTCTTCATTTGCTATTATTTTCTCCCAATCTGAGGGCTGTCTTTTCACCTTACTATAGTTTCCTTTGTAGTGCAAAAGCTTTTACGTTTCATTAGGTCCCATTTGTTTAGTTTTGCTTTTATTTCCAATATTCTGGAGGTGGGTCATAGAGGATCTTGCTGTGATTTATGTCAGAGAGTGTTTTGCCTATGTTCTCCTCTAGGAGTTTTATAGTTTCTGGTCTTACATTTAGATCTTTAATCCATTTTGAGTTTATTTTTGTGTATGGTGTTAGAAAGTGTTCTAGTTTCATTCTTTTACAAGTGGTTGACCAGTTTTCCCAGCACCACTTGTTAAAGAGGTTGTCTTTTTTCCATTGTATGTCCTTGCCTCCCCTTTGTCAAAGATAGTATCCATAGGTTTCGATGGATTTATCTCTGGGCTTCATTCTGTTCCATTGAATCTATATATTCTGTCCTTGGCCAGTATTTCATACTGTCTTGATGACTGTGGCTTTGTAGTATAGTCTGAAGTCAGGCAGGTCGATTCCTCCAGTTCCATTCTTCTTTCTCAAGATTACTTTGGCTATTCGAGGTTTTTTGTATTTCCATACAAATTGTGAAATTCTTTGTTCTAGTTCTGTGAAAAATACCGTTGGTAGCTTGATAGGGATTGCATTGAATCTATAGATTGCTTTGGGTGGAATAGCCATTTTGACAATATTGATTCTTCCAATCCATGAGCATGGTATGTTTCTCCATCTGTTTGTGTCCTCTTTGATCTCTTTCATCAGTATTTTATAGTTTTCTATGTATAGGTCTTTTGTTTTTTTAGGTAGATATACTCCTAAGTATTTTATTCTTTTTGTTGCAATGGTGAATGGTATTGTTTCCTTAATTTCTCTTTCTGTTTTCTCATTGTTAGTCTATAGGAATGCAAGGGATTTCTGTGTGTTAATTTAAAAATGGGCCAAAGAACCTAAACAGACATTTCTCCAAGAAGACATACAGATGGCTAACAAACACATTAAAAGATGCTCAACATCACTCATTATCAGAGAAATGCAAATCAAAACCACAATGAGGTACCATTACACGCCAGTCAGGATGGCTGCTATCCAAAAGTCTACAAGCAATAAATGCTGGAGAGGGTGTGGAGAAAAGGGAACCCTCTTACACTGTTGGTGGGATGCAAACTAGTACAGCCGCTATGGAAACAGTGTGGGATTTCTTAAAAAACTGGAAATAGAACTGCCATATGACCCAGCAATCCACTTCTGGGCATACACACTGAGGAAACCATGATCTGAAAGAGACACGTGCACCCCCAATGTTCATCGCAGCACTGTTTATAATAGCCAGTACATGGAAGCAACCTAGACGTCCATCAGCAGACGAATGGATAAGGAAGCTGTGGTACATATACACCATGGAATATTACTCGCCATTAAAAAGAATTCATTTGAATCAGTTCTAATGAGATGGATGAAACTGGAGCCCATTATACAGAGTGAAGTAAGCCAGAAAGATAAAGAACATTACAGCATACTAACACATATATATGGAATTTAGAAAGATGGTAACGATAACCCTATATGCAAAACAGAAAAAGAGACACAGAAATACAGAACAGACTTTGAACTCTGTGGGAGAAGGTGAGGTGGCATAATTTCAAAAAGAACAGAGTATCTATGTATAGAGTGAACAGAAATCACCAGCCCAGGGGGGATGCATGAGAAATGTGCTCGGGCTGGTGCACTGGAAGACCAGAGGAAATCGGGTGGAGAGGGAGGGGGAGGGGGATCGGGCATGGGAATGACAGTGATAAATTATGGCTGATTCATATCAATGATATGACAAACCCACTGAAATGTTGTGAATAGATTAGCCTCCAACTAATAAAAAAAATAAAATAAAAAAAATTAAAAAAAAAAAAAGAATTACTTGGCCACTTCAATGCCTACATGGCTTCCTCCAAGCCTTCTTCCAAGGTTTGATTCAAGAAATTTGAGATTGTCAGGTAAAGGCCTGAAGTGTTCCCCTCAACATTGAAGGGATAGTTCAGTATTTACTATTCATGTCCCAAAAACTTGTCCACACCCATCAACTCTTTCCAGAAGCCAGGGGCAGATTTTGCTCAGTCCCATGCCCTTGGTTGGACTTCTGTTTGCTTGTATTGGAGGCTTAGCTCAGAGATTGTTTTTCTGACAAGTCTTCTGCTACTCTTTTTATGTTTATTTGTTTATAAATATCTGTTTCCTCCATTAGATGGTAAACTTCATGACTATGAAGTTGTTTTTCAGTCACTAAGTTGTGTCTGACTCTTTGTGATTCTATGGACTGCAGTACACCAGGCTTCTCTGTCCTTCACTATCTCCCGGAGTTTTCTCAAATTCATGTCCATTCAGTTGGTGATGCTATCCAACCATCTCATCCTCTGTTGCCCCTTCTTCTCCTGCCCTCAATTTTTTCCAACATCAGGATTTTTTCCAATGAGTTGGCTCTTGGCATCAGGTTGCCAAAGTATTGGAGCTTCAGCTTATGACTATAGGTCCATGTTTGTCCTCAGGGGCTGGAGCAAGGCCTGACACATAGTAAATGTTAAATAAAAATTTACCAAGTGAATAATGAACAACAGATGCTCCAAATTATCTGTTTACTGGATCCTGCCTGAGCCTAGTAATAATTCCAACTCAAATTCTCTGCTCCTAACACTTCTTAATTCCCTCTGCTAACTCCTCTCTTAAATATACCCTGGAGTTGTCCTGTGAAGTGAAGTGAAGTGAAAGTCACTCAGTCGTGTCTGACTCTTTGTGACTCCATGGACTATACAGTCTTTGGAATTCTCCAAGCCAGAATACTAGAGTGGGTAGGCATTCACTTCTCCAGTGTATCTTCCCAACACAGGGATCGATCCCAGGTCTCCCATATTGCAGATTCTTTACCAGCTGAGCAACCAGGGAAGCCCAAGAGTACTGGAGTGGGTAGCCTATCCCTTCTCCAGCAGATCTTCCTGATCCAGAAATCGGACGGAGGTCTCCTGCCCTGCAGGTGGATTCTTTAACTGCTGAGCTACCAGGGAAGCCCAGAGTTGTCCTGTAAAACTTTGTAATCATTGTCATTGCTTTGCACTCACAGTGAATATATAAATTGTCACTCAGGCAAGAGAACAGTAGTAATTTCCCAGCTGGTGACATTCAGGAGCCGTGGACATCCCACGACAGCACTTATAGGCTCCAAAAAAAGTTTTATCGGTATTTATGTGGGAGCCATTCCAGCCTGAACTGTACTGAGAAATGAACTTCCTCTGTGGTCACCTCTGGGAAAACCCACAAAGATGAGAGAGTCCCTTCACAGGCAGAGGGACATCCCCGGAAAGGGAAACAGCTGGAATGGTTGGAACTCTGAATTTGTTGCTGAGACCCAGGAGTGTTCTCTGATCAGCCTGATGGCCATTTCTAAAAACACGAGGCTCCAGTTCTCTGTCACCCCCCTGCCATTCCTGGAATGGGCCCTAGTAATACCAGAACATTCGTGTGTTTCTGTAAGTACACCATGTTCCTGAACAAAGTTTAGCATATTTTTCAAACCTCTAGGGATAGTGAAACCAAGTTGTCCATGCAGTTATATGGCATGTGTATTAATAACCAAAGACTTGATTTTAACTTAGCAGCTTTGAGGATACTTCTGATACCCACTTGCATGTTTAAATAGTCACTTTGCCTCTGTTTCTCTCCCTCCACTATGCCCAGCCAGCCTGCAGCCTGAGATTTGGATAAGCGACAGTGAAAACCAAAGAAAATAAAAAGATAAGTTGGCACTATGCCCCATAAAATGATTTCACAAGTCATGGGTCCGCTTGCTCAATAAAACAACCTTCCTATAACCAGTTATTACTTATTCCCACTTGCTGCTCTTGTGGTTTTGGAAAGCAGTCCTTGCCTGTTTTTTCCGTATTATATAAAATAACATCTTTCAGCTTACTCTTCATGCTCCCTCTTACAAAATCCCCGATGGCCAACTTTAGGTTTTAGATTATTAATTTTGTGTTATTTCACCATTGTGATCACTATTAACATTGTGATGTTTGTGCTTTATTTTTCCCTCTGTGTTTATGTCAACAGGTTGAAACCAAAATGTCATCATACCGTATGAACAACTTGATACTCTACCTTTTTCCCTCAATGTTTTTTGTGAGACTGTTCCCATGGCTCTGAGAGACCCTCAACATGTCAGTTTTATTTGTTGTATTTGTTATAGTATGTTATAGTATGCCACTGGCCATCATTTATTTGTCTATCTTCCATATTTTTAAAAAATTACTTTATTGAAGTATAGTTGATGTACAATGTTGTATTAACTTTTCCCGTACAGCCAAGTGACTCAGACATTCATATACGTGCATGTGTGTATATACACACATTCTTTTCGTAATCTTTTCAATTATAGTTTATATCAAGGCACTGAATATAGTTTCATGTGCTATATGGTAAGACCTTGCTGTTTATCTATTCTCTACATAATAGTTTGCATCTACTAATCCCATACTCCTAATCCACCCATCCCCCATGACCCCTGCCCCTTGGCAACCAGAAATTTGTTCTCTGTGTATTTTTTGACATTCAGGTTGTTGCTAAAATTACACTATTTCATGTCATGTTACAAGGAATCTCATTTGATATAAGCTTTTGTGTATTTATCAGGACCATGTAGGCTTGAGCTGATAATAAGCAAGCTCAAAATCTCAGTGGTTTAACAGAGCAAAGCAGAGTCACTCAGTCCTGGAGGCAAAAGAAGCACCAGCTCTGTAAGTCACCTTGCAGAGTTTGCTTCAGGAGAGCTCCGAGTGAGCAGACAGCTCTCACTGCCCCTCTGTGCTGGGCGGAATGTGAAACTCACCACTCTCACTCACGGCCTTTGGCCTGAGTCAGTCCCAGGGCTGAGCCTGCCTGCCAAGGAGGTGATTTGTAACCTTCTATGAACCCAAAGGAGAAGAGAGCAGGATGTGGACAGGCAATGATAATAGCCCCTCTATATGAGGGTATGACTTTTATTTAAGATGCTTATTGGGTTTTGCCAACTGTTTTTTCCTAAGAAGATTATAACATTTTTATCATCCCATCAGCTTGTTTCCTGTCTTGGAAAAGCCTCAAATATTACCACTTTTTACTCTTTGGTGATCAGAGATGAGAAATGCCATCTCATCTTTTAAAATTTATATTTCTTTCATTGCTATTGGGAGTACAGATTGTTTTCATATGTTTAGTAATTCATTTTTTTTTTTTTTTGCAAGAGGCCCACAGACTCATAAAAAGTCAACCTGAAATTCTCTGAGCATCCCTTGCCCACTTTATCTTTGGAGTTTAAAATGTTTTAAAATATCCATCACAATGGCCTCCACCACTTGCTTACCCTTTCTCCCCCTACGGTAATCTGAATCCTTTCCTTAAGATGTAGGTCTACTCTTGGGATCTTCCTGCATCTTATAAGCAACTCATGATGAATCGCAGTTCCCTTACCTTCACAAATCTTCAAAAAAACAAATCTCCAACAGAAAACCCATACCCTGTTGTTTGAGTCTTGGCAGAGGGATGGGAAGATTGAGGGTGTCGAGTCTTTCCATAGGCAGTTGAGTGTATGGAAAGATGGCTGAGAAGAGGGATCTTGTTAATATTCTTGAGAGTTCAATAGAAAATTTTAATTTTAGAAGACAATCTCAAAGAGACCCATCTGTGGATGTCTGTGGAATTCAGCATCATCTCAGACTTCTCTACTTCAAATGGCCATCAGAGGTAGGAAGCTTTCACTTCCCAGGCGGCAGCATGTTAAAGGCCTTTATGTGTGCTTCCCTTTCAGGCTGGCCTTGGAGCTGTGTCTCAGTTTTCCAGGAGCACAGCTGTCAAAGGGCGCTAGCTACCTTGAAGACCATCTATTGGAGAAAGGTCATCAAATTATCAAAGGAAGGCTTTAGAGGTGATGTTTCCTGCAAATCAATCAGCTAAGATGTCTGGAAAAACTGCCCTGGGTAATTCAGCTGACACACACAACATCTGAAAACATAATTCAAATGGAACTTAATTATGACTGAAAAACCCAATAGATGAGAGAAACCACAGATTAGATGGTACTTGATCTAAAAGTCAACTAAAAAACATGCATTATTTTCGAGCAGAATATTTGAAGCAATTATGCATGTCCTCACCACAAAGCAAGGGCTTCCCTGGTAGCTCAGCTGGCAAAGAGTTTGCCTGCAATGCAGGAGACCCTGGTTTGATTCCTGGGTCAGGAAGATCCCCTGGAGAAAGGGTAGGCTACTCACTCCAGTATTTTTGGGCTTCCCTGGTGGCTCAGCTGGTAGAGAATCCACCTGTCATGTGGGAGACCTGGGTTCAATCCCTGGGCTGGGAAGATGCCTTGGAGAAAGGAACAGCTAACCACTCTACTCTCAAAGAGTCAGACACAACTGAGTGACTTTCACTTTCACTTTCAACCACAAAGCAAGTATTTGTTATCCAAAGAGTTAGTAGTTATACAGACATGATATTTTGATTATAATGGAAGTTAAGTAAAAAAAATCAGTTAATATGTATATGTCCATAGATATACATATATAATATATTAAGTTCTACACTATGTATATTTAGAATGGAATGGTAAAACATACATTAAAAGCTTTTGGACATAGCTAAACCAGAATCTGGAAGAGAATGTGTTGTGTTTAATATGTATAACTGAGGAGAAAAAAATGATCAAACATAATGAGGAAAGCAAAAAACTCAGGAAGAGAAAGAACAAGAAAACAAAGTAAAAAAATGTAGAAAGAAGGGGGTAATAAAAATAAAAACAAAATTTATGAAATAGAAAGCAAACATAAAATAGAATCAATAAATCTAACAGCTGGTTTTTTAAATGACAAATAAAACAGACAAATTTAGTCAAAATAGATTTATAAAAAGAGCGAGAAAGCACAAATAAGCAATACTAGGAATGAAAAAGGCATATCATTGTAGATAGAGTAGAAATTAGAAATAAGAATACACTAAGAACAACAGTTTAAAAAAAAAA